>NW_025727626.1:302942-605885 GCF_021461385.2 Schistocerca piceifrons
CCCTCTGACGTTCTCATTAACGATGAAACACAGAAGTTGCATCGGAATTAAATACAAAAGGCACAATGCCGACTTAAGTACAAGAAGATTGACTCTTCTTACTGTCTATGATTTGAACCATTCCATTGACACTAGTTATAGATTCCGACGCTTCACTTCAGGTTTACTGTATCCCTCTGACGTTCTCATTGACGATGAAACACAGAAGTTGCATCGGAATTAAATACAATAGGCACAATGCCGGCTTAAGTACAAGAAGATTGACTCTTCTTACTGTCTATGTTTTGAACCATTCCATTGACACTAGTTGTAGATGCCGATGCTTCACTCCAAGTTTACTGTATCCCTTGGACTTTCTTATTGACGATGAAACACAGAAATTGCATCGGAATTAAATAGAAAAGGCACAATGAAGACCTAAGTACAAGCAGACTGACTCTTCTTACTGACTATATTTTGAACCATTCCTGTGACACTAGTTATAGATTCCGATGCTTCACTTCAGGTTTACTGTATCCCTCTGACCTTCTCATTGCCGGTGAAACACAGAAATTGCATCGGAATTAAATACGAAAGGCACAATGCCAACTTAAGTACAAGAAGACTGACTCTTCTTACTGACTATGATTTGACCCATTCCTGTGACACAAGTCATAGATTCCGATGCTTCACTTCAGGTTTACTGTATCCCTCTGACCTTCTTATCGACGATGAAACACAGAAATAGCATCGGAATTAAATAGAAAAGGCACAATGCCGACTTAAGTACAAGAAGACTGACTCTTCTTACTGTCTATGGTACGAACCATTCCTGTGACACTAGCAGTAGTGTCCGATGCTTCACTTCACGTGTACTGTATCCCTTGGACCTTCTTATTGACGATGAAACACAGAAACTGCATCGGAATTAAATACAAAAGACACAATGCCGACTTAAGTACAAGAAGACTGCCTCTTCCAACAATCTATGTTTTGAACCATTCCTGTGACACTAGTTATAGATTCCGATGCTTCACTTCAGGTTTACTGTATCCCTCTGACCGTCTTATTGACGATGAAACACAGAATTTGCATCGGAATTAAATAGAAAAGGCACAATGCCGACTTAAGTACAAGAAGATTGACTCTTCTTACTGTCTATGTTTTGAACCATTCCATTGACACTAGTTATAGATTCTGACGCTTCACTTCAGGTTTACTGTATCCCTCTGACGTTCTCATTGACGATGAAACACAGAAGTTGCATCGGGATTAAATACAATAGGCACAATGCCGGCTTAAGTACAAGAAGATTGACTCTTCTTACTGTCTATGTTTTGAACCATTCCATTGACGCTAGTTGTAGATTCCGATGCTTCACTCCAAGTTTACTGTATCCCTTGGACGTTCTTATTGGCGATGAAACACAGAAATTGCATCGGAATTAAATAGAAAAGGCACAATGAAGACTTATGTACAAGAAGACTGACTCTTCTTACTGACTATATTTTGATCCATTCCTGTGACACTAGTTATAGTTTCCGATGCTTCACTCCAGGTTTACTGTATCCCTTGGACCTTCTTATTGACATGGAAACACAGAAATGGCATTGGAAGTAAATACAAGAGGCACAATGCCGACTTATGGACAAAGAGACTGACTCTTCTAACTGACTATGTTTTGAACCATTCCTGTGACACTAGTTATAGATTCCGATGCTTCACTTCAGGTTTACTCTATCCCTCTGACCTTCTTATTGACGATGAAACACAGAAATTGCATCGGAATTAAATAGAAAAGGCACAATGCCGACTTAAGTACAAGAAGACTGACTCTTCTTACTGTCTATGGTATGAACCATTCCTGTGACACTAGTAGTAGTGTCCGATGCTTCACTTCAGGTGTACTGTATCCCTTGGACCTTCTTATTGACGATGAAACACAGAAATTGCATCGGAATTAAATACAAAAGACACAATGCCGACTTAAGTACAAGAAGACTGCCTCTTCCAACAATCTGTGTTTTGAACCAATCCTGTGACACTAGTAATAGATTCCGATGCTTCACTCCAGGTTAACTGTATCCCTCTGACGTTCTCATTAACGATGAAACACAGAAGTTGCATCGGAATTAAATACAAAAGGCACAATGCCGACTTAAGTACAAGAAGATTGACTCTTCTTACTGTCTATGATTTGAACCATTCCATTGACACTAGTTATAGATTCCGACGCTTCACTTCAGGTTTACTGTATCCCTCTGACGTTCTCATTGACGATGAAACACAGAAGTTGCATCGGAATTAAATACAATAGGCACAATGCCGGCTTAAGTACAAGAAGATTGACTCTTCTTACTGTCTATGTTTTGAGCCATTCCATTGACACTAGTTGTAGATTCCGATGCTTCACTCCAAGTTTACTGTATCCCTTGGACTTTCTTATTGACGATGAAACACAGAAATTGCATCGGAATTAAATAGAAAAGGCACAATGAAGACTTAAGTACAAGCAGACTGACTCTTCTTACTGACTATATTTTGAACCATTCCTGTGACACTAGTTATAGATTCCGATGCTTCACTTCAGGTTTACTGTATCCCTCTGACCTTCTCATTGCCGGTGAAACACAGAAATTGCATCGGAATTAAATACGAAAGGCACAATGCCAACTTAAGTACAAGAAGACTGACTCTTCTTACTGACTATGATTTGACCCATTCCTGTGACACAAGTCATAGATTCCGATGCTTCACTTCAGGTTTACTGTATCCCTCTGACCTTCTTATCGACGATGAAACACAGAAATAGCATCGGAATTAAATAGAAAAGGCACAATGCCGACTTAAGTACAAGAAGACTGACTCTTCTTACTGTCTATGGTACGAACCATTCCTGTGACACTAGTAGTAGTGTCTGATGCTTCACTTCAGGTGTACTGTATCCCTTGGACCTTCTTATTGACGATGAAACACAGAAACTGCATCGGAATTAAATACAAAAGACACAATGCCGACTTAAGTACAAGAAGACTGCCTCTTCCAACAATCTATGTTTTGAACCATTCCTGTGACACTAGTTATAGATTCCGATGCTTCACTTCAGGTTTACTGTATCCCTCTGACCGTCTTATTGACGATGAAACACAGAATTTGCATCGGAATTAAATAGAAAATGCACAATGCCGACTTAAGTTCTAGAAGACTGACTCTTCCTACTGACTATGTTTTGAACCATTCCTGTGACACTAGTTATGGATTCCGAAGCTTCACTTTAGGTTAACTGTATCCCTCTGACCTTCTTATTGACGATGAATTACAGAAATTGCATCGGAATTAAAATCAAATGGCACAATGCCGAATTAAGTACAAGAAGACTGACTCTTCTTATTGTCTATTTTTGAACCAGTCCTGTGACACTAGTTACAGACTCCGATGCTTCACTCCAGGTTTACTGTATCCCATGGACCTTCTTATTGACGATGAAACAGAGAAATTGCATCGGAATAAAATGCAAAGGGCACAATGCCGACTTAAGTAAGAGAAGACTGACTCTTCTTACTGTCTATGATTAGAACCATTCCTGTGACATTAGTTATAGATTCCGATGCTTCACTCCAGGTTTACTGTATCCCTTGGACCATCCTATTAACGATGAAACACAGAAATTGCAACAGAATTAAATAGAAAATGCACAATGATGACTTAAGTACAAGAAGACTGACTCTTCTTACTGACTATGTTTTGAACCATTCCTGTGACACTAGTTATAGATTCCGATGCTTCACTTCAGGATCACTGTATCCCTCTGACCTTCTTATTGACAATGGAACACAGAAATTGCATCGGAATTAAATACAAAAGGCACAATGCCGACTTAAGTACAAGAAGACTGACTCTTCTTACTGTCTATGTTTTGAACCATCCCTGTGATACTAGTTATAGATTCCGATGCTTCACTTGAGGTTTACTGTATCCCTTGGACCTTCTTATTGACGATGAAACACAGAAATTGCATCGGAATTAAATACAAAAGGCAAAATGCCAACTTAAGTACAGAAGACTGACTCTTCTTACTTTCTATGTTTTGAACCATTCCTGTGACACTAGTTATAGATTCTGATGCTTCACTCCAGGATTACTGTATCCCCTGGACCTTCTTATCGACGATGAAACACAGATATTGCATCGGAATTATATACAAAAGGAACAATGCCGCCTTATGGACAGGAAGACTGACTCTTCCTACTGTCTATGTTTTGAACCATTCCTGAGACACTAGTTATAGATTCCGATGCTTCACTTCAGGTTTACTGTATCCCTTGGACCGTCTTATTGACGATGAAACAAAGATATCGCATCGGAATTCAATACAAAAGGCACAATGCCGACTTAAGTACTAGAAGACTGACTCTTCTTACTCTCTATGATTTGAACCATTCCTGTGCACTAGTTATAGATTCCGATGCTTCACTCCAGGTTAACTGTATCCCTCTGACGTTCTCATTAACGATGAAACACAGAAGTTGCATCGGAATTAAATACAAAAGGCACAATGCCGACTTAAGTACAAGAAGATTGACTCTTCTTACTGTCTATGTTTTGAACCATTCCATTGACACTAGTTATAGATTCCGACGCTTCACTTCAGGTTTACTGTATCCCTCTGACGTTCTCATTGACGATGAAACACAGAAGTTGCATCGGAATTAAATACAAAAGGCACAATGCCGGGTTAAGTACAAGAAGATTGACTCTTCTTACTGTCTATGTTTTGAACCATTCCATTGACACTAGTTGTTGATTCCGATGCTTCACTCCAAGTTTACTGTATCCTTTGGACGTTCGTATTGGCGATGAAACACAGAAATTGCATCGGAATTAAATAGAAAAGGCACAATGAAGACTTATGTACAAGAAGACTGACTCTTCTTACTGACTATATTTTGATCTATTCCTGTGACACTAGTTATAGTTTCCGATGCTTCACTCCAGGTTTACTGTATCCCTTGGACCTTCTTATTGACATGGAAGCACAGAAATGGCATTGGAAGTAAATACAAGAGGCACAATGCCGACTTATGGACAAGGAGACTGACTCTTCTCACTGACTATGTTTTGAACCATTCCTGTGACACTAGTTATAGATTCCGATGCTTCACTTCAGGTTTACTCTATCCCTCTGACCTTCTTATTGACGATGAAACACAGAAATTGCATCGGAATTAAATAGAAAATGCACAATGCCGACTTAAGTACAAGAAGACTGACTCTTCTTACTGTCTATGGTATGAACCATTCCTGTGACACTAGTAGTAGTGTCCGATGCTTCACTTCAGGTGTACTGTATCCCTTGGACCTTCTTATTGACGATGAAACACAGAAATTGCAACGGAATTAAATACAAAAGACACAATGCCGACTTAAGTACAAGAAGACTGCTTCTTCCAACTGTCTATGTTTTGAACCATTCCTGTGACACTAGTTATAGATTCCGATGCTTCACTTCAGGTTTACTGTATCCCTCTGATCGTCTTATTGACGATGAAACACAGAATTTGCATCGGAATTAAATAGAAAATGCACAATGCCGACTTAAGTCCTAGAAGACTGACTCTTCCAACTGACTATGTTTTGAACCATTCCTGTGACACTATTTATGGATTCCGAAGCTTCACTTAAGGTTAACTGTATCCCTCTGACCTTCATATTGACGATGAATCACAGAAATTGCATCGGAATTAAATACAAATGGCACAATGCCGAATTAAGTACAAGAAGACTGACTCTTCTTACTGTCTATTTTTGAACCAGTCCTGTGACACTAGTTATAGACTCCGATGCTTCACTCCAGGTTTACTGTATCCCATGGACCTTCTTATTGACGATGAAACAGAGAAATTGCATCGGAATAAAATGCAAAGGGCACAATGCCGACTTAAGTAAGAGAAGACTGACTCTTCTTACTGTCTATGATTTGAACCATCCCTGTGATACTAGTTATAGATTCCGATGCTTCACTTGAGGTTTACTGTATCCCTTGGACCTTCTTATTGACGATGAAACACAGATATTGCATCGGAATTAAATACAAAAAGCAAAATGCCAACTTAAGTACAGAAGACTGACTCTTCTTAGTTTCTATGTTTTGAACCATTCCTGTGACACTAGTTATAGATTCTGATGCTTCACTCCAGGATTACTGTATCCCCTGGACCTTCTTATTGACGATGAAACACAGATATTGCATCGGAATTATATACAAAAGGAACAATGCCGCCTTATGGACAATAAGACTGACTCTTCCTACTGTCTATGTTTTGAACCATTCCTGAGACACTAGTTATAGATTCCGATGCTTCACTTCAGGTTTACTGTATCCCTTGGACCGTCTTATTGACGATGAAACAAAGATATTGCATCGGAATACAATACAAAAGGCACAATGCCGACTTAAGTACTAGAAGACTGACTCTACCTACTGTCTATGTTTTGAACCATTCCTGAGACACTAGTTATAGGTTCCGATGCTTCACTTCGGTTTTACTGTTTCCCTTGGACCGTCTTATTGACGATGAAACAAAGATATTGCATCGGAATTCAATACAAAAGGCACAATGCCGATTTAACTACAAGAAAACTGACTCTTCTTACTGACTATGCTTTGAACCATTCCTGTGACACTAGTTATAGATTCCGATGCTTAACTTCAGGATTACTGTATCCCTCTGACTTTCTTAGTGACAATGAAACACAGAAATTGCATCGGAAATAAATAAAAAACACAATGCCGGCTTACGTACATGAAGACTGACTCTTCTTACTGTCTATGATTTGAACCATTCCTGTGACACTAGTTGTAGATTCCGATGCTTCACTTCAGGTTTACTGTATCCCTTGGACCTTCTTATTGACGATGAAAGACAGAAATTGCATCGGAATTAAATCCAAAAGACACAATGCCGACTTAAGTACAAGAAGACTGACTCTTCCAACGGTCTATGTTTTGAACCATTCCTGTGACACTGGTTATAGATTCCGATGCCTCACTTCAGGTTTACTGTATCCCTGTGACCGGCTTATTGACGATGAAACACAGAAATTGCATCGGAATTAAATAGAAAAGGCACAATGCCGACTTTAGTAATAGAAAAATGACTCTTCTTACTGCCTATGCTTTGAACCATTCCTGTGACACTACTTATGGATTCCGATGCTTCACTTCAGGTTTACACTATCCCTCTGACCTTATAGACGATGAAACACAGAAATTGCATTGGAATTAAATACAAAAGGCACAATGCCGACTTAAGTACAAGAAGACTGCCTCTTCCAACTGTCTATGTTTTTAACCATTCCTGTGACACTAGTTATAGTTTCCGATGCTTCTCTTCAGGTTTACTGTATCCCTTGGACCTTCTTATTGACGATGAAGGACAGAAATTGCATCGGAATTAAATACAAAAGGCACAATGCCGACTTAAGGACAAGAAGACTGACTCTTCTTACTGACTATGCTTTTGAACCATTCCTGTGACACTAGCTATAGATTCCGATGCTTCACTTCAGGTTTACTGTATCCCTCTGACGTTCTCATTGACGATGAAACACAGAAGTTGCATCGGAATTAAATACAAAAGGCACAATGCCGACTTAAGTACAAGAAGATTGACTCTTCTTACTGTTTATGCTTTGAACAATTCCATTGACATTAGTTATAGATTCCGATGCTTCACTCCAGGTTTACTGTATCCCTTGGACGTTCTTATTGACGATGAAACACAGAAATCGCATCGGAAATAAATAGAAAAGGCACAATGAAGACTTAAGTACAAGAAGACAGACTATTCTTACTGACTGTGTTATGAACCATTCCTGTGACACTAGTTATAGTTTCCGATGCTTCACTACAGGTTTACTGTATCCCTTGGACCTTCTTATTGACGATGAAACACAGAAATTGCATTGGAATTAAATACAAGAGGCACAATGCCTACTTATGGACACGGAGACTGACTCTTCTCACTGACTATGTTTTGAACTGTTCCTGTGACACTAGTTATAGATTCCGATGCTTCACTTCAGGTTTACTCTATCCCTCTGACCTTCTTATTGACGATGAAACACAGACATTGAATCGGAATTAAATACAAAAGGCACAATGCCGACTTAAGTACAAGAAGACTGACTCTTCTTACTGTCTATGTTTGAACCATTCCTGTAACACTAGTTATAGATTCCGATGCTTCACTTCAGGTTTACTGTATCCCTCTGACCTTCTCATTGCCGGTGAAACACAGATATTGCATCGGAATTAAATACGAAAGGCACAATGCCAACTTAAGTACAAGAAGACTGACTCTTCTTACTGACTATGATTTGACCCATTCCTGTGACACAAGTTATAGATTCCGATGCATCACTTCAGGTTTACTGTATCCCTCTGACCTTCTTATTGACGATGAAACACAGAAATAGCATCGGAATTAAATAGAAAAGGCACAATGCCGACTTAAGTACAAGAAGACTGATTCTTCTTACTGTCAATGGTATAAACCATTCCTGTGACACTAGTTGTAGTGTCCGATGCTTCACTTCAGGTGTACTGTATCGCTTGGACCTTCTTATTGACGATGAAACACAGAAATTGCATCGGAATTAAATACAAAAGACACAATGCCGACTTAAGTACAAGAAGACTGCCTCTTCCAACTGTCTATGTTTTTAACCATTCCTGTGACACTAGTTATAGATTCCGATGCTTCACTTCAGGTTTACTGTATCCCTCTGACCGTCTTATTGACGATGAAACACAGAATTTGCATCGGAATTAAATAGAAAATGCACAATGCCGACTTAAGTTCTAGAAGACTGACTCTTCTTACTGACTAAGTTTTGAACCATTCCTGTGACACTAGTTATGGATTCCGAAGATTCACTTTAGGTTAACTGTATCCCTCTGACCTTCTTATTGACGATGAAACACAGAAATTGCAACAGAATTAAATAGAAAATGCACAATGATGACTTAAGTACAAGAAGACTGACTCTTCTTACTGAATATGTTTTGAACCATTCCTGTGACACTAGTTATAGATTCCGATGCTTCACTTCAGGATTACTGTATCCCTTGGACCTTCTTATTGACGATGAAACACAGAAATTGCATCGGAATTAAATACAAAAGACACAATGCCGACTTAAGTACAAGAAGACTGCCTCTTCCAACTGTCTATGTTTTGAACCATTCCTGTGACACTAGTTATAGATTCCGATGCTTCACTTCAGGTTTACTGTATCCCTCTGACCGTGTTATTGACGACGAAACACAGAATTTGCATCGGAATTAAATAGAAAATGCATAATGCCGACTTAAGTTCTAGAAGACTGACTCTTCTTACTGACTATGTTTTGAACTATTCCTGTGACACTAGTTATGGATTCCGAAGCTTCACTTCAGGTTAACTGTATCCCTCTGACCTTCTTATTGACGATGAAACACAGAAATTGCATCGAAATTAAGTACAAAAGCACAATGCCGACTTAAGTACAAGAAGACTGACTCTTCTTACTGTCTATGTTTGAAACATTCCTGTGACACTAGTTATAGATTCCGATGCTTCACTTCAGGTTTACTGTATCCGTCTGACCGGCTTATTGACGATGAAACACAGAAATTACATCGGAATTAAATAGAAAAGGCACAATGCCGACTTAAGTTCAAGAAGACTGACTCTTCTTACTTTCTATGCTTTGAACCATTCCTGTGACACTAGTTATTGATTCCGATGCTTCAATCCAGGTTTACTGTATCTATTGGTCCTTCTTATTGACGATGAAACACAGAAATTGCATTGGAATTAAATACAAAAGGCAAAATGCCGACTTAAGTACAAGAAGACTGACTCTTCTTACTCTCTATGATTTGAACCATTTCTGTGACACTAGTTATAGGTTCCGATGCTTCACTCCAGGTTTACTGTATCCCTTGGACCTTCTTATTGACGATGAAAGACAGAAATTGCATCGGAATTAAATACAAAAGGCACAATGCCGACTTAAGGACAAGAAGACTGACTCTAATTACTGACTATGCCTTTGAACCATTCCTGTGACACTAGCTATAGATTCCGATGCTTCACTTCAGGTTTACTGTATCCCTCTGACGTTCTCATTGACGATGAAACACAGAAGTTGCAACGGAATTAAATACAAAAGGCATAATGCCGACTTAAGTACAAGAAGATTGACTCTTCTTACTGTCTATGTTTTGAACAATTCCATTGACACTAGTTACAGATTCCGATGCTTCACTCCAGGTTTACTGTATCCCTTGGACGTTCTTATTGACGATGAAACACAGAAATCGCATCGGAAATTAATAGAAAAGGCACAATGAAGACTTAAGTACAAGAAGACAGACTCTTCTTACTGACTATGTTTTGAACCATTCCTGTGACACTAGTTATAGTTTCCGATGCTTCACTCCAGGTTTACTGTATCCCTTGGACCTTCTTATTGACGATGAAACACAGAAATTGCATTGGAATTAAATACAAGAGGCACAATGCCGACTTATGGACACGGAGACTGACTCTTCTCACTGACTATGTTTTGAACCGTTCCTGTGACACTAGTTATAGATGCCGATGCTTCACTTCAGGTTTACTCTATCCCTCTGACCTTCTTATTGACGATGAAACACAGAAATTGAATCGGAATTAAATACAAAAGGCACAATGCCGACTTAAGTACAAGAAGACTGACTCTTCTTACTGACTATGATTTGACCCATTCCTGTGACACAAGTTATAGATTCCGATGCTTCACTTCAGGTTTACTGTATCCCTCTGTCCTTCTTATTGACGATGAAACACAGAAATAGCATCGGAATTAAATAGAAAAGGCACAATGCCGACTTAAGTACAAGAAGACTGACTCTTCTTACTGTCTATGGTATGAACCATTCCTGTGACACTAGTTGTAGTGTCCGATGCTTCACTTCAGGTGTACTGTATCGCTTGGACCTTCTTATTGACGATGAAACACAGAAATTGCATCGGAATTAAATTAAAAAGCCACAATGCCGACTTAAGTACAAGAAGACTGCCTCTTCCAATTGTCTATGTTTTTAACCATTCCTGTGACACTAGTTATAGATTCCGATGCTTCACTTCAGGTTTACTGTATCCCTCTGACCGTCTTATTGACGATGAGACACAGAATTTGCATCGGAATTAAATAGAAAATGCACAATGCCGACTTAAGTTCTAGAAGACTGACTCTTCTTACTGACTATGTTTTGAACCATTCCTGTGACACTAGTTATGGATTCCGAAGATTCACTTCAGGTTAACTGTATCCCTCTGACCTTCTTATTGACGATGAAACACAGAAATTGCATCGGAATTAAATACAAAGGGCACAATGCCGACTTAAGTAAGAGAAGACTGACTCTTCTTACTGTCTATGATTTGAACCATTCCTGTGACATTAGTTATAGATTCCGATGCTTCACTCCAGGTTTACTGTATCCCTTGGACCATCCTATTAACGATGAAACACAGAAATTGCAACAGAATTAAATAGAAAATGCACAATGATGACTTAAGTACAAGAAGACTGACTCTTCCTACTGTCTATGTTTTGGACCATTCCTGAGACACTAGTTATAGATTCCGATGCTTCACTTCAGGTTTACTGTATCCCTTGGTCCGTCTTATTGACGATGAAACAAAGATATTACATCGGAATTCAATACAAAAGGCACAATGCCGATAACTACAAGAAAACTGACTCTACTTACTGACTATGCTTTGAACCATTCCTGTGACACTAGTTATACATTTCGATGCTTAACTTCAGGATTACTGTTTCCCTCTGACCTTCTTAGTGACAATATAACACAGAAATTGCATAGGAAATAAATAAAAAACACAATGCCGACTTAAGTACATGAAGACTGACTCTTCTTACTGTCTGTTTTGAACCATTCCTGTGACACTAGTTGTAGATTCCGATGCTTCACTTCAGGTTTACTGTATCCCTTGGACCTTCTTATTGACGATGAAAGACAGAAACTGCATCTTAATTAAATCCAAAAGACACAATGCCGACATAAGTACAAGAAGACTGACTCTTCCAACTGTCTATGTTTTGAACCATTCCTGTGACACTGGTTATAGATGCCGATGCTTCACTTCAGGATTACTGTATCCCTCTGACCGGCTAATTGACGATGAAACACAGAAACTGCATCGGAATTAAATAGAAAAGGCACAATGCCGACTTAAGTAGTAGAAAAATGACTCTTCTTACTGACTATGCTTTGAACGATTCCTGTGACACTACTTATGGATTCCGATGCTTCACTTCAGGTTGACACTATCCCTCTGACCTTATTGACGATGAAACACAGAAATTGCATCGGAATTAAATACAAAAGGTACAATGCCGACTTAAGTACAAGAAGACTGACTCTTCTTACTGTCTATGTTTGAAACATTCCTGTGACACTAGTTACAGATTCCGATGCTTCACTTCAGGTTTGCTGTATCCCTCTGACCTTCTCATTGCCGGTGAAACACAGAAATTGCATCGGAATTAAATACGAAAGGCACAATGCCAACTTAAATACAAGAAAACTGACTCTTCTTACTGACTATGATTTGACCCATTCCTGTGACACAAGTTATAGATTCCGATGCTTCACTTCAGGTTTACTGTTTCCCTCTGACCTTCTTATTGACGATGAAACACAGAAATAGCATGGAATGAAATAGAAAAGGCACAATGCCGACTTAAGTACAAGAAGACTGACTCTTCTTACTGTCTATTTTTGAACTAGTCCTGTGACACTAGTTATAGACTCCGATGCTTCGCTCCAGGTTTACTGTATCCCATGGACCTTCTTATTGATGATGAAACACAGAAATTGCATCGGAATAAAATGCAAAGGGCACAATGCCGACTTAAGTAAGGGAAGACTGACTCTTCTTACTGTCTTTGATTTCAACCATTCCTGTGACATTAGTTATAGATTCCGATGCTTCACTCCAGGTTTACAGTATCCCTTGGACCATCCTATTAACGATGAAACACAGAAATTGCAACAGAAATAAATAGAAAATGCACAATGATGACTTAAGTACTAAAAGACTGACTCTTCTTACTGACTATGTTTTGAACCATTCCTGTGACACTAGTTATAGATTCCGATGCTTCACTTTAGGATTACAGTATCCCTCTGACCTTCTTATTGACAATGAAACACAGAAATTGCATCTGAATTAAATACAAAAGGCACAATGCCGACTTAAGTACAAGAAGACTGACTCTTCTTACTGTCTATGTTTTGAATCATCCCTGTGATACTAGTTATAGATTCCAATGCCTCACTTGAGGTTTACTGTATCCCTTGGACCTTCTTATTGACGATAAAAGACAGAAATTGCATCGGAATTAAATCCAAAAGACACAATGCCGACTTAAGTACAAGGAGACTGACTCTTCCAACTGTCTATGTTTGAACCATTCCTGTGACACTAGTTGTAGGTTCCGATGCTTCACTTCAGGTTTACTGTATCCCTTGGACCTTCTTATTGACGATGAAAAACAGAAATTGCATCGGAATTAAATCCAAAAGACACAATGCCGACTTAAGTACAATAAGACTGACTCTTCCAACTGTCTATGTTTTGAACCATTCCTGTGACGCTGGTTATAGATTCCGATGCTTCACTTCAGGTTTACTGTATCCCTCTGACCGGCTTATTGACGATGAAACACAGAAATTGCATCGGATTTAAATAGAAAAGGCACAATGCCGACATAAGTACTAGAAAAATGACTCTTCTTACTGACTATGCCTTGAACCATTCCTGTGACACTACTTATGGTTTCCGATGCTTCACTTCAGGTTTACACTATCCCTCTGACCTTATTGACGATGAAACAGAGAAATTGCATCGGAATTAAATACGAAAGGCACAATGCCGACTTAAGTTCAAGCAGACTGACTCTTCTTACTTTCTATGTTTTGAACCATTCCTGTGACGCTAGTTATTGATTCCGATGTTTCACTCCATTTTTACTGTATCCCTTGGACCTTCTCATTGACGATGAAACACAGATATTGCATCGGAATTAAATACAAAAGGCAAAATGCCGACTTAAAAACAAGAAGACTGACTCTTCTTACTCTCTATGATTTGAACCATTGCTGTGACACTAGTTATAGATTCCGATGCTTCACTCCAGGTTTACTGTATCCCTTGGACCTTCTTATTGACGATGAAACACAGAAATTGCATCGGAATACAATACAAAAGGCACAATGCCGACATAAGGACAAGAAGACTGACTCTTCTTACTGACTATGCCTTTGAACCATTCCTGTGACACTAGCTATAGATTCCGATGCTTCACTTCAGGTTTACTGTATCCCTCTGACGTTCTTATTGACGATGAAACACAGAAGTTGCATCGGAATTAAATACAAAAGGCACAATGCCGACTTAAGTACAAGAAGACTGACTCCTCTTACTGTCTATGTTTGAAACATTCCTGTGACACTAGTTATAGATTCCGATGCTTCACTTCAGGTTTACTGTATCCGTCTGACCGGCTTATTGACGATGAAACACAGAAATTACATCGGAATTAAATAGAAAAGGCACAATGCCGACTTAAGTTCAAGAAGACTGACTCTTCTTACTTTCTATGCTTTGAACCATTCCTGTGACACTAGTTATTGATTCCGATGCTTCAATCCAGGTTTACTGTATCTATTGGTCCTTCTTATTGACGATGAAACACAGAAATTGCATCGGAATTAAATACAAAAGGCAAAATGCCGACTTAAGTACAAGAAGACTGACTCTTCTTACTCTCTATGATTTGAACCATTTCTGTGACACTAGTTATAGGTTCCGATGCTTCACTCCAGGTTTACTGTATCCCTTGGACCTTCTTATTGACGATGAAAGACAGAAATTGCATCGGAATTAAATACAAAAGGCACAATGCCGACTTAAGGACAAGAAGACTGACTCTAATTACTGACTATGCCTTTGAACCATTCCTGTGACACTAGCTATAGATTCCGATGCTTCACTTCAGGTTTACTGTATCCCTCTGACGTTCTCATTGACGATGAAACACAGAAGTTGCAACGGAATTAAATACAAAAGGCATAATGCCGACTTAAGTACAAGAAGATTGACTCTTCTTACTGTCTATGTTTTGAACAATTCCATTGACACTAGTTACAGATTCCGATGCTTCACTCCAGGTTTACTGTATCCCTTGGACGTTCTTATTGACGATGAAACACAGAAATCGCATCGGAAATTAATAGAAAAGGCACAATGAAGACTTAAGTACAAGAAGACAGACTCTTCTTACTGACTATGTTTTGAACCATTCCTGTGACACTAGTTATAGTTTCCGATGCTTCACTCCAGGTTTACTGTATCCCTTGGACCTTCTTATTGACGATGAAACACAGAAATTGCATTGGAATTAAATACAAGAGGCACAATGCCGACTTATGGACACGGAGACTGACTCTTCTCACTGACTATGTTTTGAACCGTTCCTGTGACACTAGTTATAGATGCCGATGCTTCACTTCAGGTTTACTCTATCCCTCTGACCTTCTTATTGACGATGAAACACAGAAATTGAATCGGAATTAAATACAAAAGGCACAATGCCGACTTAAGTACAAGAAGACTGACTCTTCTTACTGACTATGATTTGACCCATTCCTGTGACACAAGTTATAGATTCCGATGCTTCACTTCAGGTTTACTGTATCCCTCTGACCTTCTTATTGACGATGAAACACAGAAATAGCATCGGAATTAAATAGAAAAGGCACAATGCCGACTTAAGTACAAGAAGACTGACTCTTCTTACTGTCTATGGTATGAACCATTCCTGTGACACTAGTTGTAGTGTCCGATGCTTCACTTCAGGTGTACTGTATCGCTTGGACCTTCTTATTGACGATGAAACACAGAAATTGCATCGGAATTAAATTAAAAAGACACAATGCCGACTTAAGTACAAGAAGACTGCCTCTTCCAATTGTCTATGTTTTTAACCATTCCTGTGACACTAGTTATAGATTCCGATGCTTCACTTCTGGTTTACTGTATCCCTCTGACCGTCTTATTGACGATGAGACACAGAATTTGCATCGGAATTAAATAGAAAATGCACAATGCCGACTTAAGTTCTAGAAGACTGACTTTTCTTACTGACTATGTTTTGAACCATTCCTGTGACACTAGTTATGGATTCCGAAGATTCACTTCAGGTTAACTGTATCCCTCTGACCTTCTTATTGACGATGAAACACAGAAATTGCATCGGAATTAAATACAAAGGGCACAATGCCGACTTAAGTAAGAGAAGACTGACTCTTCTTACTGTCTATGATTTGAACCATTCCTGTGACATTAGTTATAGATTCCGATGCTTCACTCCAGGTTTACTGTATCCCTTGGACCATCCTATTAACGATGAAACACAGAAATTGCAACAGAATTAAATAGAAAATGCACAATGATGACTTAAGTACGAGAAGACTGACTCTTCCTACTGTCTATGTTTTGGACCATTCCTGAGACACTAGTTATAGATTCCGATGCTTCACTTCAGGTTTACTGTATCCCTTGGTCCGTCTTATTGACGATGAAACAAAGATATTACATCGGAATTCAATACAAAGGGCACAATGCCGACTTAACTACAAGAAAACTGACTCTACTTACTGACTATGCTTTGAACCATTCCTGTGACACTAGTTATACATTTCGATGCTTAACTTCAGGATTACTGTTTCCCTCTGACCTTCTTAGTGACAATATAACACAGAAATTGCATAGGAAATAAATAAAAAACACAATGCCGACTTAAGTACATGAAGACTGACTCTTCTTACTGTCTGTTTTGAACCATTCCTGTGACACTAGTTGTAGATTCCGATGCTTCACTTCAGGTTTACTGTATCCCTTGGACCTTCTTATTGACGATGAAAGACAGAAACTGCATCTTAATTAAATCCAAAAGACACAATGCCGACATAAGTACAAGAAGACTGACTCTTCCAACTGTCTATGTTTTGAACCATCCCTGTGACACTGGTTATAGATGCCGATGCTTCACTTCAGGATTACTGTATCCCTCTGACCGGCTTATTGACGATGAAACACAGAAACTGCATCGGAATTAAATAGAAAAGGCACAATGCCGACTTAAGTAGTAGAAAAATGACTCTTCTTACTGACTATGCTTTGAACGATTCCTGTGACACTACTTATGGATTCCGATGCTTCACTTCAGGTTGACACTATCCCTCTGACCTTATTGACGATGAAACACAGAAATTGCATCGGAATTAAATACAAAAGGTACAATGCCGACTTAAGTACAAGAAGACTGACTCTTCTTACTGTCTATGTTTGAAACATTCCTGTGACACTAGTTACAGATTCCGATGCTTCACTTCAGGTTTGCTGTATCCCTCTGACCTTCTCATTGCCGGTGAAACACAGAAATTGCATCGGAATTAAATACGAAAGGCACAATGCCAACTTAAATACAAGAAAACTGACTCTTCTTACTGACTATGATTTGACCCATTCCTGTGACACAAGTTATAGATTCCGATGCTTCACTTCAGGTTTACTGTTTCCCTCTGACCTTCTTATTGACGATGAAACACAGAAATAGCATGGAATGAAATAGAAAAGGCACAATGCCGACTTCAGTACAAGAAGACTGACTCTTCTTACTGTCTATTTTTGAACTAGTCCTGTGACACTAGTTATAGACTCCGATGCTTCGCTCCAGGTTTACTGTATCCCATGGACCTTCTTATTGATGATGAAACAAAGAAATTGCATCGGAATAAAATGCAAAGGGCACAATGCCGACTTAAGTAAGGGAAGACTGACTCTTCTTACTGTCTTTGATTTCAACCATTCCTGTGACATTAGTTATAGATTCCGATGCTTCACTCCAGGTTTACAGTATCCCTTGGACCATCCTATTAACGATGAAACACAGAAATTGCAACAGAAATAAATAGAAAATGCACAATGATGACTTAAGTACTAAAAGACTGACTCTTCTTACTGACTATGTTTTGAACCATTCCTGTGACACTAGTTATAGATTCCGATGCTTCACTTTAGGATTACAGTATCCCTCTGACCTTCTTATTGACAATGAAACACAGAAATTGCATCTGAATTAAATACAAAAGGCACAATGCCGACTTAAGTACAAGAAGACTGACTCTTCTTACTGTCTATGTTTTGAATCATCCCTGTGATACTAGTTATAGATTCCAATGCCTCACTTGAGGTTTACTGTATCCCTTGGACCTTCTTATTGACGATAAAAGACAGAAATTGCATCGGAATTAAATCCAAAAGACACAATGCCGACTTAAGTACAAGGAGACTGACTCTTCCAACTGTCTATGTTTGAACCATTCCTGTGACACTAGTTGTAGGTTCCGATGCTTCACTTCAGGTTTACTGTATCCCTTGGACCTTCTTATTGACGATGAAAAACAGAAATTGCATCGGAATTAAATCCAAAAGACACAATGCCGACTTAAGTACAATAAGACTGACTCTTCCAACTGTCTATGTTTTGAACCATTCCTGTGACGCTGGTTATAGATTCCGATGCTTCACTTCAGGTTTACTGTATCCCTCTGACCGGCTTATTGACGATGAAACACAGAAATTGCATCGGATTTAAATAGAAAAGGCACAATGCCGACATAAGTACTAGAAAAATGACTCTTCTTACTGACTATGCCTTGAACCATTCCTGTGACACTACTTATGGTTTCCGATGCTTCACTTCAGGTTTACACTATCCCTCTGACCTTACTGACGATGAAACAGAGAAATTGCATCGGAATTAAATACGAAAGGCACAATGCCGACTTAAGTTCAAGCAGACTGACTCTTCTTACTTTCTATGTTTTGAACCATTCCTGTGACGCTACTTATTGATTCCGATGTTTCACTCCATTTTTACTGTATCCCTTGGACCTTCTCATTGACGATGAAACACAGATATTGCATCGGAATTAAATACAAAAGGCAAAATGCCGACTTAAGTACAAGAAGACTGACTCTTCTTACTCTCTATGATTTGAACCATTGCTGTGACACTAGTTATAGATTCCGATGCTTCACTCCAGGTTTACTGTATCCCTTGGACCTTCTTATTGACGATGAAACACAGAAATTGCATCGGAATACAATACAAAAGGCACAATGCCGACTTAAGGACAAGAAGACTGACTCTTCTTACTGACTATGCCTTTGAACCATTCCTGTGACACTAGCTATAGATTCCGATGCTTCACTTCAGGTTTACTGTATCCCTCTGACGTTCTTATTGACGATGAAACACAGAAGTTGCATCGGAATTAAATACAAAAGGCACAATGCCGACTTAAGTACAAGAAGATTGACTCTTCTTACTGTCTATGTTTTGTACCATTCCATTTACACTAGTTATAGATTCCGATGCTTCATTCCAGGTTCACTGTATCCCTTGGACGTTCTTATTGACGCTGAAACACAGAAATTGCATCGGAATTAAATTGAAAAGGCACAATGAAGACTTAAGTACAAGAAGACAGTCTCTTCTTACTGACTATGTTTTGAACCATTCCTGTGTCAGTAGTGATAGTTTCCGATGCTTCACTCCAGGTTCACTGTATCCCTTGGACCTTCTTATTGACGATGAAACACAGAAATTGCATTGGAATTAAATACAAGAGGCACAATGCCGACTTATGGACAAGGAGACTGACTCTTCTCACTGACTATGTTTTGAACCATTCTTGTGACACTAGTTATAGATTCCGATGCTTCACTTCAGGTTTACTGTATCCCTCTGACCTTCTTATTGACGATGAATCACAGAAATTGCATCGGAATTAAATACAAAAGGCACAATGCCGACTTAAGTACAAGAAGACTGACTCTTCTTACTGTCTATGTTTGAAACATTCCTGTGACACTAGTTACAGATTCCGATGCTTCACTTCAGGTTTGCTGTATCCCTCTGACCTTCTCATTGCCGGTGAAACACAGAAATTGCATCGGAATTAAATACGAAAGGCACAATGCCAACTTAAATACAAGAAAACTGACTCTTCTTACTGACTATGATTTGACCCATTCCTGTGACACAAGTTATAGATTCCGATGCTTCACTTCAGGTTTACTGTTTCCCTCTGACCTTCTTATTGACGATGAAACACAGAAATAGCATGGAATGAAATAGAAAAGGCACAATGCCGACTTAAGTACAAGAAGACTGACTCTTCTTACTGTCTATGGTATGAACCATTCCTGTGACACTAGTTGTAGCGTCCGATGCTTCACTTCAGGTGTACTGTATCCCTTGGACCTTCTTATTGACGATGAAACACAGAAATTACATCGGAATTAAAAACAAAAGACACAATGCCGACTTAAGTACAACAAGACTGCCTCTTCCAACTGTCTATGATTTGAACCATTCCTGTGACACTAGTTATAGATTCCGATGCTTCACTTCAGGTTTACTGTGTTCCTCTGACCGTCTTATTGACGATGAAACACAGAAATTGCATCGGAATTAAATACAAAAGGCACAATGCCGAATTAAGTACAAGAAGACTGACTCTTCTTACTGTCTATTTTTGAACCAGTCCTGTGACACTAGTTATAGACTCCGATGCTTCGCTCCAGGTTTACTGTATCCCATGGACCTTCTTATTGATGATGAAACACAGAAATTGCATCGGAATAAAATGCAAAGGGCACAATGCCGACTTAAGTAAGGGAAGACTGACTCTTCTTACTGTCTTTGAGTTGAACCATTCCTGTGACATTAGTTATAGATTCCGATGCTTCACTCCAGGTTTACAGTATCCCTTGGACCATCCTATTAACGATGAAACACAGAAATTGCAACAGAAATAAATAGAAAATGCACAATGATGACTTAAGTACTCAAAGACTGACTCTTCTTACTGACTATGTTTTGAACCATTCCTGTGACACTAGTTTATAGATTCCGATGCTTCACTTTAGGATTACAGTATCCCTCTGACCTTCTTATTCACAATGAAACACAGAAATTGCATCTGAACTAAATACAAAAGGCACAAAGCCGACTTAAGTACAAGAAGACTGACTCTTCTTACTGGCTATGTTTTGAATCATCCCTGTGATACTAGTTATAGATTCCAATGCCTCACTTGAGGTTTACTGTATCCCTTGGACCTTCTTATTGACGATAAAAGACAGAAATTGCATCGGAATTAAATCCAAAAGACACAATGCCGACTTAAGTACAAGGAGACTGACTCTTCCAACTGTCTATGTTTGAACCATTCCTGTGACACTAGTTGTAGGTTCCGATGCTTCACTTCAGGTTTACTGTATCCCTTGGACCTTCTTATTGACGATGAAAAAACAGAAATTGCATCGGAATTAAATCCAAAAGACACAATGCCGACTTAAGTACAATAAGACTGACTCTTCCAACTGTCTATGTTTTTGAACCATTCCTGTGACGCTGGTTATAGATTTCCGATGCTTCACTTCAGGTTTACTGTATCCCCTCTGACCGGCTTATTGACGATGAAACACAGAAATTGCATCGGATTTAAATAGAAAAGGCACAATGCCGACATAAGTACTAGAAAAATGGACTCTTCTTACTGACTATGTTTTGAACCATTCCTGTGATACTAGTTATAGAATCCGATGCTTCACTTGAGGTTTACTGTATCCCTTGGACCTTCTTATTGACGATGAAACACAGAAAATGCATCGGAATTAAATACAAAAGGCAAAATGCCAACTGAAGTACAGAAGACTGACTCTTCTTACTTTCTATGTTTTGAACCATTCCTGTGACACTAGTTATAGATTCCGATGCTTCACTCCAGGACTACTGTATCCCTTGGACCTTCTTATTGACGACGAAACACAGATATTGAATCGGAATTAAATTTAAAAGGCACAATGCCGCCTTATGGACAAGAAGACTGGACTCTTCTTACTGACTATGTTATGAACCATTCCTGTGACACTAGCTATAGATTCCGATGGTTCACTTCAGGTTTACTGTATCCCTCTGACCTTCGTATTGACGATGAAAACACAGATATGGCATCGGAATTAAATACAAAAGGCACAATGCCGACTTAAGTACAGGAAGAGTGGACTCTTCTTACTGTCTATGTTTTGAACCATTCCATTGACACTAGTTATAGATTCCGATGCTTCACTGCAGGTTTTACTGTATCCCTTGGACATACTTATTGACGATGAAAAGCGGAAATTGCATCGGAATTAAATACAAAAGGCACAATGAAGACTTAAGTACAAGAAGCCTGGCTCTTCTTACTGGACTATGTTTTTGAACCATACCTGTGACACTAGTTATAGTTTCCGATGCTTCACTTCAGGTTTACTGTATCCCTTGGACGATGAAACACAGAAATTGCATCGGAATTAAATACAAAAGGCAAAATGCCGGATAAGTACACGAAGACTGACTCTTCTTACAGTCTATGTTTTGAACCATTCCTGTGACACTAGTTGTAGATTCCGATGCTACACTCCAAGTTTGCTGTATCCCTTGGACCTTCTTATTGACGAAGAAACACAGAAATTGCATCGGAATTGAATACAAAATGCACAATGCAGACTTAAGGACAAGAAGACTAACTGTTCTCACTGACTATGTTTTGAACCATTCCTGTGACACTAGTTATAGATTCCGATGCTTCAGTTCAGGTGTATTGTATCCCTCTGACCTTCTTATTGACGATGAAACACAGAAATTGCATCGGAATTAAATAGAAAAGGCACAATGTCGACTTAAGTTCAAGAAGACCTTCTCTTCATACTGTCTAAGTTTGAACCATTCCTGTGACACTAGTTATAGATTCCGATGCTTCACTCCAGGTTTACTGTATACCTAGGACCTTCTTATTGACGATGAAACACAGAAATTGCATCGGAATTAAATGGAAAAGGCACAATGCCGACTTAAGTACAAGAAGACAGACTCTTCTTACTCTCTATGATTTGAACCATTGCTGTGACACTAGTTATAGATTCCGATGCTTCACTCCAGGTTTACTGTATCCCTTGGACCTTCTTATTGACGATGAAACACAGAAATTGCATCGGAATACAATACAAAAGGCACAATGCCGACTTAAGGACAAGAAGACTGACTCTTCTTACTGACTATACCTTTGAACCATTCCTGTGACACTAGCTATAGATTCCGATGCTTCACTTCAGGTTTACTGTATCCCTCTGACGTTCTTATTGACGATGAAACACAGAAGTTGCATCGGAATTAAATACAAAAGGCACAATGCCAACATAAGTACAAGAAGATTGACTCTTCTTACTGTCTATGTTTTGTACCATTCCATTTACACTAGTTATAGATTCCGATGCTTCATTCCAGGTTCACTGTATCCCTTGGACGTTCTTATTGACGCTGAAACACAGAAATTGCATCGCAATTAAATAGAAAAGGCACAATGAAGACTTAAGTACAAGAAGACAGTCTCTTCTTACTGACTATGTTTTGAACCATTCCTGTGTCAGTAGTGATAGTTTCCGATGCTTCACTCCAGGTTCACTGTATCCCTTGGACCTTCTTATTGACGATGAAACACAGAAATTGCATTGGAATTAAACACAAGAGGCACAATGCCGACTTATGGACAAGGAGACTGACTCTTCTCACTGACTATGTTTTGAACCATTCTTGTGACACTAGTTATAGATTCCGATGCTTCACTTCAGGTTTACTGTATCCCTTGGACCTTCTTATTGACGATGAATCACAGAAATTGCATCGGAATTAAATACAAAAGGCACAATGCCGACTTAAGTACAAGAAGACTGACTCTTCTTACTGTCTATGTTTGAAACATTCCTGTGACACTAGATATAGATTCCGATGCTTCACTTCAGGTTTACTGTATCCCTCTGACCTTCTCATTGTCGGTGATACACAGAAATTGCATCGGAATTAAATACGAAAGGCACAATGCCATTTTAAGTACAAGAAGACTGACTCTTCTTACTGACTATGATTTGACCCATTCCTGTGACACAAGTTATAGATTCCGATGCTTCACTTCAGGTTTACTGTATCCCTCTGACCTTCTTGTTAACGATGAAACACAGAAATAGCATCGGAATTAAATAGAAAAGGCACAATGCCGACTTAAGTACAAGAAGACTGACTCTTCTTCTGTCTATGGTTTGAACCATTCCTGTGACACTAGTTGTAGTTTCGGATGCTTCACTTCAGGTTTACTGTATCCCTTGGACCTTCTTATTGACGATGAAACACAGAAATTGCATCGGAATTAAATACAAACGACACAATGCCGACTTAAGTACAAGAAGACTGCCTCTTCCAACTGTCTATGTTTTGAACCATTCATGTGACACTAGTTATAGATTCCGATGCTTCACTTCAGGTTTACTGTATCCCTCTGACCGTCTTATTGACGATGAAACACTGAATTTGCATCGGAATTAAATAGAAAATGCACAATGCCGACTTAAGTTTTAGAAGACTGACTCTTCTTACTGACTATGTTTTGAACCATTCCTGTGATACTAGTTATAGAATCCGATGCTTCACTTGAGGTTTACTGTATCCCTTGGACCTTCTTATTGACGATGAAACACAGAAAATGCATCGGAATTAAATACAAAAGGCAAAATGACAACTGAAGTACAGAAGACTGACTCTTCTTACTTTCTATGTTTTGAACCATTCCTGTGACACTAGTTATGGATTCCGATGCTTCACTCCAGGACTACTGTATCCCTTGGACCTTCTTATTGACGACGAAACACAGATATTGAATCGGAATTAAATACAAAAGGCACAATGCCGCCTTATGGACAAGAAGACTGACTCTTCTTACTGACTATGTTATGAACCATTCCTGTGACACTAGCTATAGATTCCGATGGTTTACTTCAGGTTTACTGTATCCCTCTGACCTTCGTATTGACGATGAAACACAGATATGGCATCGGAATTAAATACAAAAGGCGCAATGCCGACTTAAGTACAAGAAGACTGACTCTTCTTACTCTCTATGATTTGAACCATTGCTGTGACACTAGTTATAGATTCCGATGCTTCACTCCGGTTTACTGTATCCCTTGGACCTTCTTATTGACGACGAAACACAGATATTGAATCGGAATTAAATACAAAAGGCACAATGCCGCCTTATGGACAAGAAGACTGACTCTTCTTACTGTCTATGGTATGAACCATTCCTGTGACACTAGTTGTAGCGTCCGATGCTTCACTTCAGGTGTACTGTATCCCTTGGACCTTCTTATTGACGATGAAACACAGAAATTACATCGGAATTAAAAACAAAAGACACAATGCCGACTTAAGTACAACAAGACTGCCTCTTCCAACTGTCTATGATTTGAACCATTCCTGTGACACTAGTTATAGATTCCGATGCTTCACTTCAGGTTTACTGTGTTCCTCTGACCGTCTTATTGACGATGAAACACAGAAATTGCATCGGAATTAAATACAAAAGGCACAATGCCGAATTAAGTACAAGAAGACTGACTCTTCTTACTCTCTATTTTTGAACCAGTCCTGTGACACTAGTTATAGACTCCGATGCTTCGCTCCAGGTTTACTGTATCCCATGGACCTTCTTATTGATGATGAAACACAGAAATTGCATCGGAATAAAATGCAAATAGCACAATGCCGACTTAAGTAAGGGAAGACTGACTCTTCTTACTGTCTTTGATTTGAACCATTCCTGTGACATTAGTTATAGATTCCGATGCTTCACTCCAGGTTTACAGTATCCCTTGGACCATCCTATTAACGATGAAACACAGAAATTGCAACAGAAATAAATAGAAAATGCACAATGATGACTTAAGTACAAAAAGACTGACTCTTCTTGCTGACTATGTTTTGAACCATTCCTGTGACACTAGTTATAGATTCCGATGCTTCACTTTAGGATTACAGTATCCCTCTGACCTTCTTATTGACAATGAAACACAGAAATTGCATCTGAATTAAATACAAAAGGCACAATGCCGACTTAAGTACAAGAAGACTGACTCTTCTTACTGTCTATGTTTTGAATCATCCCTGTGATACTAGTTATAGATTCCAATGCCTCACTTGAGATTTACTGTATCCCTAGGACCTTCTTATTGACGATAAAAGACAGAAATTGCATCGGAATTAAATCCAAAAGACACAATGCCGACTTAAGTACAAGGAGACTGACTCTTCCAACTGTCTATGTTTGAACCATTCCTGTGACACTAGTTGTAGGTTCCGATGCTTCACTTCAGGTTTACTGTATCCCTTGGACCTTCTTATTGACGATGAAAAACAGAAATTGCATCGGAATTAAATCCAAAAGACACAATGCCGACTTAAGTACAATAAGACTGACTCTTCCAACTGTCTATGTTTTGAACCATTCCTGTGACGCTGGTTATAGATTCCGATGCTTCACTTCAGGTTTACTGTATCCCTCTGACCGGCTTATTGACGATGAATCACAGAAATTGCATCGGATTTAAATAGAAAAGGCACAATGCCGACATAAGTACTAGAAAAATGACTCTTCTTACTGACTATGCCTTGAACCATTCCTGTGACACTACTTATGGTTTCCGATGCTTCACTTCAGGTTTACACTATCCCTCTGACCTTATTGACGATGAAACACAGAAATTGCATCGGAATTAAATACAAAAGGCACAATGCCGACTTAAGTTCAAGAAGACTGACTCTTCTTACTTTCTATGTTTTGAACCATTCCTGTGACGCTAGTTATTGATTCCGATGCTTCACTCCATTTTTACTGTATCCCTTGGACCTTCTCATTGACGATGAAACACAGATATTGCATCGGAATTAAATACAAAAGGCAAAATGCCGACTTAAGTACAAGAAGACTGACTATTCTTACTCTCTATGATTTGAACCATTGCTGTGACACTAGTTATAGATTCCGATGCTTCACTCCAGGTTTACTGTATCCCTTGGACCTTCTTATTTACGATGAAACACAGAAATTGCATCGGAATACAATACAAAAGGCACAATGCCGACTTAAGGACAAGAAGACTGACTCTTCTTACTGACTATGCCTTTGAACCATTCCTGTGACACTAGCTATAGATTCCGATGCTTCACTTCAGGTTTACTGTATCCCTCTGACGTTCTTATTGACGATGAAACACAGAAGTTGCATCGGAATTAAATACAAAAGGCACAATGAGGACTTAAGTACAAGAAGATTGACTCTTCTTACTGTCTATGTTTTGTACCACTCCATTTACACTAGTTATAGATTCCGATGCTTCATTCCAGGTTCACTGTATCCCTTGGACGTTCTTATTGACGCTGAAACACAGAAATTGCATCGGAATTAAATAGAAAAGGCACAATGAAGACTTAAGTACAAGAAGACAGTCTCTTCTTACTGACTATGTTTTGAACCATTCCTGTGTCAGTAGTGATAGTTTCCGATGCTTCACTCCAGGTTCACTGTATCCCTTGGACCTTCTTATTGACGATGAAACACAGAAATTGCATTGGAATTAAATACAAGAGGCACAATGCCGACTTATGGACAAGGAGACTGACTCTTCTCACTAACTATGTTTTGAACCATTCTTGTGACACTAGTTATAGATTCCGATGCTTCACTTCAGGTTTACTGTATCCCTCTGGACCTTCTTATTGACGATGAATCACAGAAATTGCATCGGAATTAAATACAAAAGGCACAATGCCGACTTAAGTACAAGATGACTGACTCTTCTTACTGTCTATGTTTGAAACATTCCTGTGACACTAGATATAGATTCCGATGCTTCACTTCAGGTTTACTGTATCCCTCTGACCTTCCCATTGCCGGTGAAACACAGAAATTGCATCGGAATTAAATACGAAAGGCACAATGGCATTTTAAGTACAAGAAGACTGACTCTTCTTACTGACTATGATTTGACCCATTCCTGTGACACAAGTTATAGATTCCGATGCTTCACTTCAGGTTTACTGTATCCCTCTGACCTTCTTGTTAACGATGAAACACAGAAATAGCATCGGAATTAAATAGAAAAGGCACAATGCCGACTTAAGTACAAGAAGACTGACTCTTCTTCTGTCTAAGGTTTGAACCATTCCTGTGACACTAGTTGTAGTTTCGGATGCTTCACTTCAGGTTACTGTATCCCTTGGACCTTTCTTATTGACGATGAAACACAGAAATTGCATCGGAATTAAATACAAACGACACAATGCGACTTAAGTACAAGAAGACTGCCTCTTCCAACTGTCTATGTTTTGAACCATTCCTGTGACACTAGTTATAGATTCCGATGCTTCACTTCAGGTTTACTGTATCATTCTGACCGTCTTATTGACGATGAAACACTGAATTTGCATCGGAATTAAATAGAAAATGCACAATGCCGACTTAAGTTCTAGAAGACTGACTCTTCTTACTGACTATGTTTTGAACCATTCCTGTGATACTAGTTATAGAATCCGATGCTTCACTTGAGGTTTACTGTATCCTTTGGACCTTCTTATTGACGATGAAACACAGAAAATGCATCGGAATTAAATACAAAAGGCAAAATGCCAACTGAAGTACAGAAGGCTGACTCTTCTTACTGACTATGCTTTGAACCATTCCTGTGATACTAGTTATAGAATCCGATGCTTCACTTGAGGTTTACTGTATCCCTTGGACCTTCATATTGACGATGAAACACAGAAAATGCATCGGAATTAAATACAAAAGGCAAAATGCCAACTGAAGTACAGAAGACTGACTCTTCTTACTTTCTATGTTTTGAACCATTCCTGTGACACTAGTTATAGATTCCGATGCTTCACTCCAGGACTACTGTATCCCTTGGACCTTCTTATTGACGACGAAACACAGATATTGAATCGGAATTAAATACAAAAGGCACAATGCCGCCTTATGGACAAGAAGACTGACTCTTCTTACTGACTATGTTATGAACCATTCCTGTGACACTAGCTATAGATTCCGATGGTTCCCTTCAGGTTTACTGTATCCCTCTGACCTTCGTATTGACGATGAAACACAGATATGGCATCGGAATTAAATACAAAAGGCACAATGCCGACTTAAGTACAAGAAGATTGACTCTTCTTACTGTCTATGTTTTGAACCATTCCATTGACACTAGTTATAGATTCCGATGCTTCACTGCAGGTTTACTGTACCCCTTGGACATACTTATTGACGATGAAAAACAGAAATTGCATCGGAATTAAATACAAAAGGCACAATGAAGACTGAAGTACAAGAAGACTGGCTCTTCTTACTGACAATGTTTTGAACCATACCTGTGACACTAGTTATAGTTTCCGATGCTTCACTTCAGGTTTACTGTATCCCTTGGACCTTCTTATTGACGATGAAACACAGAAATTGCATCGGAATTAAATACAAAAGGCAAAATGCCGAATAAGAACACGAAGACTGACTCTTCTTACTGTCTATGTTTTGAACCATTCCTGTGACACTAGTTGTAGATTCCGATGCTACACTCCAGGTTTGCTGTATCCCTTGGACCTTCTTATTGACGATGAAACACAGAAATTGCATCGGAATTGAATACAAAATGCACAATGCCGACTTAAGGACAAGAAGACTGACTGTTCTCACTGACTATGTTTTGAACCATTCCTGTGACACTAGTTATAGATTCCGATGCTTCCGTTCAGGTGTATTGTATCCCTCTGACCTTCTTATTGACGATGAAACACAGAAATTGCATCGGAATTAAATAGAAAAGGCACAATGTCGACTTAAGTTCAAGAAGACCTTCTCATCATACTGTCTAAGTTTGAACCATTCCTGTGACACTAGTTATAGATTCCGATGCTTCACTCCAGGTTTACTGTATACCTAGGACCTTCTTATTGACGATGAAACACAGAAATTGCATCGGAATTAAATAGAAAAGGCACAATGCCGACATAACTACAAGAAGACTGACTCTTCTTACTGACTATGTTTTGCACCATTCCTGTGGCACTAGTTATAGATTCCGATGCTTCACTCCAGGTTTGCTGTATCCCTTGGACCTTCTTATTGACGATGAAACACAGAAATTGCATCGGAATTAAATACAAGAGGCACAATGCCGACTTAAGGACTAGGAGACTGACTCTTCTCACTGACTATGTTTTGAACCATTCCTGTGACACTAGTTACAGATTCCGATGCTTCACTTCAGGACTACTGTATCCGTCTGACCTTCTTATTGACGATGAAACACAGAAATTCCATCGGAATTAAATACAAAAGGCACAATGCCTACTTAAGTACAAGAAGACTGACTCTTCTTACTGTCTATGTTTGAAACATACCTGTGACCCTAGTTATAGATTCGGATGCTTCACTTCAGGTTTACTGTATCCCTCTGACCTTCTTATTGCCGGTGAAACACAGAAATTGCATCGGAATTAAATACGAAAGGCACAATGCCAACTTAAGTACAAGATGACTGACTCTTCTTACTGACTATGATTTGAACCATTCCTGTAACACTAGCTATAGATTCCGTTGCTTCACTTCAGGTTTACTGTATCCCTCTGACCTTCTTATTGACGATGACACACAGAAATAGCTTCGGAATTAAATAGAAAATGCACAATGCCGACTTAAGTACATGAAGACTGACTCTTCTTACTGTCTATGTTTTGAACCATTCCTGTGACACTGGTTATAGATTCCGAAGCTTTACTTCAGGTATACTGTACCCCTCTGACCGTCTTGTTGACGATGAAACACAGAAATTGCATCAGAATTAAATACAAAACGCACAATGCCGAATTAAGTACAAGAAGACTGACTCTTCTTACAGTCTATTTTTGAACCAGTCCTGTGACACTAGCTATAGATTCCGATGCTTCACTTCAAGTTTACTGTATCCCTCTGACCTTACTGACGATGAAACACAGAAATTGCATCGGAATTAAATACAAAAGGCACAATGCCGACTTAAGTTCAAGAAGACTGACTCTTCTTACTTTCTATGTTTTGAACCATTCCTGTGACACTAGTTATTGATTCCGATGCTTCACTCCAGGTTTACTGTATCCCTTGGACCTTCTTATTGACGATGAGACACAGAAATTGCATCTGAATTAAATACAAAATGCAAAATGTCGACTTAAGTACAAGAAGACTGACTCTTCTTACTCTCTATGATTTGAACCATTCCTGTGACACTAGTTATAGATTCCGATGCTTCACTCCAGGTTTACTGTATCCCTTGGACCTTCTTATTGACGATGAAACACAGAAATTGCATCGGAATTAAATACAAAAGGCACAATGCCGACTTAAGCAGAAGAAGACTGACTGTTCTTACTGACTATGTTTTGAACCATTCCTATGACACTAGTTATAGATTCCGATGCTTCAGTTCAGGTTTATTGTATCCCTCTGACCTTCTTATTGTCGATGAAACACAGAAATTGCATCGGAATTAAATAGAAAAGGCACAATGTCGACTGATGTTCAAGAAGACTGTCTCCTTTTACTGTCTATGTTTGAACCATTCCTGTGACACTAGTTATAGATTCCGATGCTTCACTCTAGGTTTACTGTATCCCTTGGACCTACTTAGTGGCAATGAAACACAGAAATTGCATCAGAATTAAATAGAAAAGGCACAATGCCGACTTAAGTACAAGAAAACTGACACTTCTTACTGACTATGTTTTGAACCATTCCTGTGACACTAGTTATAGATTCCGATGCTTCACTTCAGGTTTACTGTATCCCTTGGACCTTCTTATTGACGATGAGACACAGAAATAGCATAGGAATTAAATACAAAAGGCACAATGCCGACTTAAGTTCAAGGAGACTGACTCTTCTTACTTTCTATGTTTTGAACCATTCCTGTGACACTAGTTATTGATTCCGATGCTTCACTCCAGGTTTACAGTATCCCTTGGACCTTCTTATTGACGATGAGACACAGAAACTACATCGGAATTAAATACAAAATGCAAAATGTCGACTTAAGTACAAGAAGACTGACTGTTCTTACTGACTATGTTTTGAACCATTCCTATGACACTAGTTATAGATTCCGATGCTTCACTCCAGGTTTACTGTATCCCTTGGACGTTCTTATTGACGATGAAACACAGAAATTGCATCGGAATTAAATATGAAAGGCACAATGCCAACTTAAATACAAGAAGACTGACTCTTCTTACTGACTATGATTTGAACCATTCCTGTGACACAAGTTATAGATGCCGATGCTCCACTTCAGGTTTACTGTATCCCTCTGACCTTCTTATTGACGATGAAACACAGAAATAGCATCGGAATTAAATAGAAAAGGCACAATGCCGACTTAAGTACATGAAGACTGACTCTTCCTACTGTCTATGTTTTGAACCTTTCCTGTGACACTAGTTGTAGTTTCCGATGCTTCACTTCAGGTTTACTGTATCCCTTGGACCTTCTTATTGACGATGAAACGCAGAAATTGCATCGGAATTAAATACAAAAGACATAATGCCGACTTAAGTACAAGAAGACTGACTCTTCTTACTGTCTATGTGTTGAACCATCCCTGTGATACTAGTTATAGATTCCGATGTTTCACTTGAGGTTTACTGTATCCCTTCGGTCCTTCGTATTGACGATGAAACACAGAAAATGCATCGGAATCAAATACAAAAGGCAAAATGCCAACTTAAGTACAGAAGACTGACTCTTCTTACTTTCTATGTTTCGAACCATTCCTGTGACACTAGTTATAGATTCCGATGCTTCACTTCAGGTTTACTGTATCCCTCTGACGTTCTTATTGACGATGAAACACAGAAGTTGCATCGGAATTAAATACAAAAGGCACAATGAGGACTTAAGTACAAGAAGATTGACTCTTCTTACTGTCTATGTTTTGTACCATTCCATTTACACTAGTTATAGATTCCGATGCTTCATTCCAGGTTCACTGTATCCCTTGGACGTTCTTATTGACGCTGAAACACAGAAATTGCATCGGAATTAAATAGAAAAGGCACAATGAAGACTTAAGTACAAGAAGACAGTCTCTTCTTACTGACTATGTTTTGAACCATTCCTGTGTCAGTAGTGATAGTTTCCGATGCTTCACTCCAGGTTCACTGTATCCCTTGGACCTTCTCATTGACGATGAAACACAGAAATTGCATTGGAATTAAATACAAGAGGCACAATGCCGACTTATGGACAAGGAGACTGACTCTTCTCACTGACTATGTTTTGAACCATTCTTGTGACACTAGTTATAAATTCCGATGCTTCACTTCAGGTTTACTGTATCCCTCTGACCTTCTTATTGACGATGAATCACAGAAATTGCATCGGAATTAAATACAAAAGGCAAAATGCCGACTTACGTACGAGAAGACTGACTCTTCTTACTGTCTATGTTTGAAACATTCCTGTGACACTAGATATAGATTCCGATGCTTCACTTCAGGTTTACTGTATCCCTCTGACCTTCTGATTGCCGGTGAAACACAGAAATTGCATCGGAATTAAATACGAAAGGCACAATGCCATTTTAAGTACAAGAAGACTGACTCTTCTTACTGACTATGATTTGACCCATTCCTGTGACACAAGTTATAGATTCCGATGCTTCACTTCAGGTTTACTGTATCCCTCTGACCTTCTTGTTAACGATGAAACACAGAAATAGCATCGGAATTAAATAGAAAAGGCACAATGCCGACTTAAGTACAAGAAGACTGACTCTTCTTCTGTCTAAGGTTTGAACCATTCCTGTGACACTAGTTGTAGTTTCGGATGCTTCACTTCAGGTTTACTGTATCCCTTGGACCTTCTTATTGACGATGAAACACAGAAATTGCATCGGAATTAAATACAAACGACACAATGCCGACTTAAGTACAAGAAGACTGCCTCTTCCAACTGTCTATGTTTTGAACCATTCCTGTGACACTAGTTATAGATTCCGATGCTTCACTTCAGGTTTACTGTATCCCTCTGACAGTCTTATTGACGATGAAACACTGAATTTGCATCGGAATTAAATAGAAAATGCACAATGCCGACTTAAGTTCTAGAAGACTGACTCTTCTTACTGACTATGTTTTGAACCATTCCTGTGATACTAGTTATAGAATCCGATGCTTCACTTGAGGTTTACTGTATCCCTTGGACCTTCTTATTGACGATGAAACACAGAAAATGCATCGGAATTAAATACAAAAGGCAAAATGCCAACTGAAGTACAGAAGACTGACTCTTCTTACTGACTATGTTTTGAACCATTCCTGTGATACTAGTTATAGAATCCGATGCTTCACTTGAGGTTTACTGTATCCCTTGGACCTTCATATTGACGATGAAACACAGAAAATGCATCGGAATTAAATACAAAAGGCAAAATGCCAACTGAAGTACAGAAGACTGACTCTTCTTACTTTCTATGTTTTGAACCATTCCTGTGACACTAGTTATAGATTCCGATGCTTCACTCCAGGACTACTGTATCCCTTGGACCTTCTTATTGACGACGAAACACAGATATTGAATCGGAATTAAATACAAAAGGCACAATGCCGCCTTATGGACAAGAAGACTGACTCTTCTTACTGACTATGTTATGAACCATTCCTGTGACACTAGCTATAGATTCCGATGGTTCACTTCAGGTTTACTGTATCCCTCTGACCTTCGTATTGACGATGAAACACAGATATGGCATCGGAATTAAATACAAAAGGCACAATGCCGACTTAAGTACAAGAAGATTGACTCTTCTTACTGTCTATGTTTTGAACCATTCCATTGACACTAGTTATAGATTCCGATGCTTCACTGCAGGTTTACTGTACCCCTTGGACATACTTATTGACGATGAAAAACAGAAATTGCATCGGAATTAAATACAAAAGGCACAATGAAGACTGAAGTACAAGAAGACTGGCTCTTCTTACTGACTATGTTTTGAACCATACCTGTGACACTAGTTATAGTTTCCGATGCTTCACTTCAGGTTTACTGTATCCCTTGGACCTTCTTATTGACGATGAAACACAGAAATTGCATCGGAATTAAATACAAAAGGCAAAATGCCGAATAAGTACACGAAGACTGACTCTTCTTACTGTCTATGTTTTGAACCATTCCTGTGACACTAGTTGTAGATTCCGATGCTACACTCCTAGTTTGCTGTATCCCTTGGACCTTCTTATTGACGATGAAACACAGAAATTGCATCGGAATTGAATACAAAATGCACAATGCCGACTTAAGGACAAGGAGACTGACTGTTCTCACTGACTATGTTTTGAACCATTCCTGTGACACTAGTTATAGATTCCGATGCTTCCGTTCAGGTGTATTGTATCCCTCTGACCTTCTTATTGACGATGAAACACAGAAATTGCATCGGAATTAAATAGAAAAGGCACAATGTCGACTTAAGTTCAAGAAGACCTTCTCATCATACTGTCTAAGTTTGAACCATTCCTGTGACCCTAGTTATAGATTCCGATGCTTCACTCCAGGTTTACTGTATACCTAGGACCTTCTTATTGACGATGAAACACAGAAATTGCATCGGAATTAAATAGAAAAGGCACAATGCCGACATAACTACAAGAAGACTGACTCTTCTTACTGACTATGTTTTGCACCATTCCTGTGGCACTAGTTATAGATTCCGATGCTTCACTCCAGGTTTGCTGTATCCCTTGGACCTTCTTATTGACGATGAAACACAGAAATTGCATCGGAATTAAATACAAGAGGCACAATGCCGACTTAAGGACTAGGAGACTGACTCTTCTCACTGACTATGTTTTGAACCATTCCTGTGACACTAGTTACAGATTCCGATGCTTCACTTCAGGACTACTGTATCCCTCTGACCTTCTTATTGACGATGAAACACAGAAATTCCATCGGAATTAAATACAAAATGCACAATGCCTACTTAAGTACAAGAAGACTGACTCTTCTTACTGTCTATGTTTGAAACATACCTGTGACCCTAGTTATAGATTCGGATGCTTCACTTCAGGTTTACTGTATCCCTCTGACCTTCTTATTGCCGGTGAAACACAGAAATTGCATCGGAATTAAATACGAAAGGCACAATGCCAACTTAAGTACAAGAAGACTGACTCTTCTTACTGACTATGATTTGAACCATTCCTGTAACACTAGCTATAGATTCCGTTGCTTCACTTCAGGTTTACTGTATCCCTCTGACCTTCTTATTGACGATGACACACAGAAATAGCTTCGGAATTAAAAAGAAAATGCACAATGCCGACTTAAGTACATGAAGACTGACTCTTCTTACTGTCTATGTTTTGAACCATTCCTGTGTCACTGGTTATAGATTCCGAAGCTTCACTTCAGGTATACTGTACCCCTCTGACCGTCTTGTTGACGATGAAACACAGAAATTGCATCAGAATTAAATACAAAACGCACAATGCCGAATTAAGTACAAGAAGACTGACTCTTCTTACAGTCTATTTTTGAACCAGTCCTGTGACACTAGCTATAGATTCCGATGCTTCACTTCAAGTTTACTGTATCCCTCTGACCTTACTGACGATGAAACACAGAAATTGCATCGGAATTAAATACAAAAGGCACAATGCCGACTTAAGTTCAAGAAGACTGACTCTTCTTACTTTCTATGTTTTGAACCATTCCTGTGACACTAGTTATTGATTCCGATGCTTCACTCCAGGTTTACTGTATCCCTTGGACCTTCTTATTGACGATGAGACACAGAAATTGCATCGGAATTAAATACAAAATGCAAAATGTCGACTTAAGTACAAGAAGACTGACTCTTCTTACTCTCTATGATTTGAACCATTCCTGTGACACTAGTTATAGATTCCGATGCTTCACTCCAGGTTTACTGTATCCCTTGGACCTTCTTATTGACGATGAAACACAGAAATTGCATCGGAATTAAATACAAAAGGCACAATGCCGACTTAAGCAGAAGAAGACTGACTGTTCTTACTGACTATGTTTTGAACCATTCCTATGACACTAGTTATAGATTCCGATGCTTCAGTTCAGGTTTATTGTATCCCTCCGACCTTCTTATTGTCGATGAAACACAGAAATTGCATCGGAATTAAATAGAAAAGGCACAATGTCGACTGATGTTCAAGAAGACTGTCTCCTTTTACTGTCTATGTTTGAACCATTCCTGTGACACTAGTTATAGATTCCGATGCTTCACTCTAGGTTTACTGTATCCCTTGGACCTTCTTAGTGGCAATGAAACACAGAAATTGCATCAGAATTAAATAGAAAAGGCACAATGCCGACTTAAGTACAAGAAAACTGACACTTCTTACTGACTATGTTTTGAACCATTCCTGTGACACTAGTTATGGATTCCGATGCTTCACTTCAGGTTTACTGTATCCCTTGGACCTTCTTATTGACGATGAGACACAGAAATAGCATAGGAATTAAATACAAAAGGCACAATGCCGACTTAAGTTCAAGGAGACTGACTCTTCTTACTTTCTATGTTTTGAACCATTCCTGTGACACTAGTTATTGATTCCGATGCTTCACTCCAGGTTTACAGTATCCCTTGGACCTTCTTATTGACGATGAGACACAGAAACTACATCGGAATTAAATACAAAATGCAAAATGTCGACTTAAGTACAAGAAGACTGACTGTTCTTACTGACTATGTTTTGAACCATTCCTATGACACTAGTTATAGATTCCGATGCTTCACTCCAGGTTTACTGTATACCTTGGACGTTCTTATTGACGATGAAACACAGAAATTGCATCGGAATTAAATATGAAAGGCACAATGCCAACTTAAATACAAGAAGACTGACTCTTCTTACTGACTATGATTTGAACCATTCCTGTGACACAAGTTATAGATGCCGATGCTTCACTTCAGGTTTACTGTATCCCTCTGACCTTCTTATTGACGATGAAACACAGAAATAGCATCGGAATTAAATAGAAAAGGCACAATGCCGACTTAAGTACATGAAGACTGACTCTTCCTACTGTCTATGTTTTGAACCTTTCCTGTGACACTAGTTGTAGATTCCGATGCTTCACTTCAGGTTTACTGTATCCCTTGGACCTTCTTATTGACGATGAAACGCAGAAATTGCATCGGAATTAAATACAAAAGACATAATGCCGACTTAAGTACAAGAAGACTGACTCTTCTTACTGTCTATGTGTTGAACCATCCCTGTGATACTAGTTATAGATTCCGATGCTTCACTTGAGGTTTACTGTATCCCTTCGGACCTTCGTATTGACGATGAAACACAGAAAATGCATCGGAATCAAATACAAAAGGCAAAATGCCAACTTAAGTACAGAAGACTGACTCTTCTTACTTTCTATGTTTCGAACCATTCCTGTGACACTAGTTATAGATTCCGATGCTTCACTCCAGGATTACTGTATCCCTTGCACCTTCTTTTTGACGATGAAACACAGATATTGCATCGGAATTAAATACAAAAGGCACAATGCCGCCTTATGGACAAGAAGACTGACTCCTCTTACTGACTATGTTATGAACCATTCCTGTGACACTAGCTATAGATTCCGATGGTTCACTTCAGGTTTACTGTATCCCTCTGACCTTCTTATTGACGATGAAACACAGAAATGGCATCGGAAATAAATACAAAAGGCACAATGCCGACTTAAGTACAAGAAGATTGACTCTTCTTACTGTCTATGATTTGAACCATTCCATTGACACTAGTTATAGATTCCGATGCTTCAGTTCAGGTTTATTGTATCCCTCTGACCTTCGTATTGACGATGAAACACAGAAATTGCATCGGAATTAAATACAAAAGGCAGAATGCCGAATAAGTACACGAAGACTGACTCTTCGTACTGTCTATGTTTTGAACCATTCCTGTGACACTAGTTGTAGATTCCGATGCTTCACTTCATGTTTACTGTATCCCTTGGACCTTCTTATTGACGATGAAACACAGAAATTCCTCGGAATTAAATACAAAAGACACAATGCCGACTTAAGTACAAGAAGACTGACTCTTCCAACTGTCTATGTTTTGAACCAATCCTGTGACACTGGTTATAGATTCCGAAGCTTCACTTCAGGTATACTGTACCCCTCTGACCGTCTTGTTGACGATGAAACACAGAAATTGCATCGGAATTAAATACAAAACGCACAATGCCGAATTTAGTACAAGAAGACTGACTCTTCTTACTGTCTATTTTTGAACCAGTCCTGTGACACTAGCTATAGATCCGATGCTTCGATGCTTCACTTCAGGTTTACTGTATCCCTCTGACCTTATTGACGTGAAACACAGAAATTGCATCGGAATTAAATACAAAAGGCACAATGCCGACTTAAGTTCAAGAAGACTGACTCTTCTTACTTTCTATGTTTTGAACCATTCCTGCGACACTAGTTATTGATTCCGATGCTTCACTCCAGGTTTACTGTACCCTTGGACCTTCTTATTGACGATGAGACACAGAAATTGCATCGGAATTAAATACAAAATGCAAAATGTCGACTTATGTACAAGAAGACTGACTCTTCTTCCTCTCTATGATTTGAACCATTCCTGTGACACTAGTTATAGATTCCGATGCTTCACTCCAGGTTTACTGTATCCCTTGGACCTTCTTATTGACGATGAAACACAGAAATTGCATCTGAATTAAATACAAAAGGCACAATGCCGAGTTAAGGAGAAGAAGACTGACTGTTCTTACTCTCTATGATTTGAACCATTCCTGTGACACTAGTTATAGATTCCGATGCTTCAGTTCAGGTTTATTGTATCCCTCTGACCTTCGTATTGACGATGAAACACAGAAATTGCATCGGAATTAAATAGAAAAGGCACAATGCCGACTTAAGTACAAGAAGACTGACTCTTCTTACTGACTATGTTTTGAACCATTCCTGTGACACTAGTTATAGATTCCGATGCTTCACTCCAGGTTTACTGTATCCCTTGGACCTTCTTATTGACGATGAAACACAGAAATTGCATCGGAATTAAATATAAGAGTCACAATGCCGACTTAAGGACAAGGAGACTGACTCTTCTCACTGACTATGTTTTGAACCATTCCTGTGACACTAGTTATAGATTCCGATGCTTCACTTCAGGACTACTGTATCCCTCTGACCTTCTTATTGACGATGAAACACAGAAATTCCATCGGAATTAAATACAAAGGCACAATGCCGACTTAAGTACAAGAAGACTGACTCTTCTTACTGTCTATGTTTGAAACATACCTGTGACCCTAGTTATCGATTCGGATGCTTCAATTCAGGTTTACTGTATCCCTCTGACCTTCTTATTGCCGGTGAAACACAGAAATTGCATCGGAATTAAATACGAAAGCACAATGCCAACTTAAGTACAAGAAGACTGACTCTTCTTACTGACTATGATTTGAACCATTCCTGTAACACTAGTTATAGATTCCGATGCTTCACTTCAGGTTTACTGTATCCCTCTGACCATCTTATTGACGATGAAACACAGAAATAGCTTCGGATTTAAATAGAAAAGGCACAATGCCGACTTAAGTACATGAAGACTGAATCTTCTTACTGTCTATGTTTTGAACCATTCCTGTGACACTAGTTGTAGATTCCGATGCTTCACTTCATGTTTACTGTATCCCTTGGACATTCTTATTGACGATGAAACACAGAAATTCCTCGGAATTAAATACAGAAGACACAATGCCGACTTAAGTACAAGAAGACTGACTCTTCCAACTGTCTATGTTTTGAACCATTCCTGTGACACTGGTTATAGATTCCGAAGCTTCACTTCAGGTATACTCTACCCCTCTGACCGTCTTGTTGACGATGAAACACAGAAATTGCATCGGAATTAAATACAAAACGCACAATGCCGAATTTAATACAAGAAGACTGAATCTTCTTACTGTCTATTTTTGAACCAGTCCTGTGACACTAGCTATAGATTCCGATGCTTCACTTCAGGTTTACTGTATCCCTCTGACCTTCTTATTGTCGATGAAACACAGAAACTGCATCGGAATTAAATACAAAAGGCACAATGCCGACTTAAGTACAAGAAGACTGACACTTCTTACTGACTATGTTTTGAACCATTCCTGTGACACTAGTTATAGATTCCGATGCTTCACTTCAGGTTTACTGTATCCCTTGGACCTTCTTATTGACGATGAAACACAGAAATTGCATTGGAATTAAATACAAGAGTCACAATGCCGACTTAAGTACAAGAAGATTGACTCTTCTTACTGTCTATGTTTTGAACCATTCCATTGACACTAGTAATAGATTCCGATGCTTCACTCCAGGTTTACTGTATCCCTTGGACGTCTTATTGACGATGAAACAGAGAAATTGCAACGGAATTAAATGCAAAAGGCAAAATGTCGACTTAAGTACAAGAATACTGACCCTTCTTACTCTCTATGATTTGAACCATTCCTGTGACACTAGTTATAGATTCCGATGCTTCACTCCAGGTTTACTGTATCCCTTGGACCTTCTTATTGACGATGAAACACAGAAATTGCATCGGAATTAAATACAAAATGTACAATGCCGACTTAAGGACAAGAGGACTGACCCTTCTTACTGACTATGTTTTGAACCATTCCTGTGACACTGGTTATAGATTCCGAAGCTTCACTTCAGGTATACTGTACCCCTCTGACCGTCTTGTTGACGATGAAACACAGAAATTGCATCGGAATTAAATACAAAACGCACAATGCCGAATTTAGTACAAGAAGACTGACTCTTCTTACTGTCTATTTTTGAACCAGTCCTGTGACACTAGCTATAGATTCCGATGCTTCACTTCAGGTTTACTGTATCCCTCTGACCTTATTGACGTGAAACACAGAAATTGCATCGGAATTAAATACAAAAGGCACAATGCCGACTTAAGTTCAAGAAGACTGACTCTTCTTACTTTCTATGTTTTGAACCATTCCTGCGACACTAGTTATTGATTCCGATGCTTCACTCCAGGTTTACTGTACCCTTGGACCTTCTTATTGACGATGAGACACAGAAATTGCATCGGAATTAAATACAAAATGCAAAATGTCGACTTATGTACAAGAAGACTGACTCTTCTTCCTCTCTATGATTTGAACCATTCCTGTGACACTAGTTATAGATTCCGATGCTTCACTCCAGGATTACTGTATCCCTTGGACCTTCTTATTGACGATGAAACACAGAAATTGCATCTGAATTAAATACAAAAGGCACAATGCCGAGTTAAGGAGAAGAAGACTGACTGTTCTTACTCTCTATGATTTGAACCATTCCTGTGACACTAGTTATAGATTCCGATGCTTCAGTTCAGGTTTATTGTATCCCTCTGACCTTCGTATTGACGATGAAACACAGAAATTGCATCGGAATTAAATAGAAAAGGCACAATGCCGACTTAAGTACAAGAAGACTGACTCTTCTTACTGACTATGTTTTGAACCATTCCTGTGACACTAGTTATAGATTCCGATGCTTCACTCCAGGTTTACTGTATCCCTTGGACCTTCTTATTGACGATGAAACACAGAAATTGCATCGGAATTAAATATAAGAGTCACAATGCCGACTTAAGGACAAGGAGACTGACTCTTCTCACTGACTATGTTTTGAACCATTCCTGTGACACTAGTTATAGATTCCGATGCTTCACTTCAGGACTACTGTATCCCTCTGACCTTCTTATTGACGATGAAACACAGAAATTCCATCGGAATTAAATACAAAGGCACAATGCCGACTTAAGTACAAGAAGACTGACTCTTCTTACTGTCTATGTTTGAAACATACCTGTGACCCTAGTTATCGATTCGGATGCTTCACTTCAGGTTTACTGTATCCCTCTGACCTTCTTATTGCCGGTGAAACACAGAAATTGTATCGGAATTAAATACGAAAGCACAATGCCAACTTAAGTACAAGAAGACTGACTCTTCTTACTGACTATGATTTGAACCATTCCTGTAACACTAGTTATAGATTCCGATGCTTCACTTCAGGTTTACTGTATCCCTCTGACCATCTTATTGACGATGAAACACAGAAATAGCTTCGGATTTAAATAGAAAAGGCACAATGCCGACTTAAGTACATGAAGACTGAATCTTCTTACTGTCTATGTTTTGAACCATTCCTGTGACACTAGTTGTAGATTCCGATGCTTCACTTCATGTTTACTGTATCCCTTGGACATTCTTATTGACGATGAAACACAAAAATTCCTCGGAATTAAATACAAAAGACACAATGCCGACTTAAGTACAAGAAGACTGACTCTTCCAACTGTCTATGTTTTGAACCATTCCTGTGACACTGGTTATAGATTCCGAAGCTTCACTTCAGGTATACTCTACCCCTCTGACCGTCTTGTTGACGATGAAACACAGAAATTGCATCGGAATTAAATACAAAACGCACAATGCCGAATTTAGTACAAGAAGACTGAATCTTCTTACTGTCTATTTTTGAACCAGTCCTGTGACACTAGCTATAGATTCCGATGCTTCACTTCAGGTTTACTGTATCCCTCTGACCTTCTTATTGTCGATGAAACACAGAAACTGCATCGGAATTAAATACAAAAGGCACAATGCCGACTTAAGTACAAGAAGACTGACACTTCTTACTGACTATGTTTTGAACCATTCCTGTGACACTAGTTATAGATTCCGATGCTTCACTTCAGGTTTACTGTATCCCTTGGACCTTCTTATTGACGATGAAACACAGAAATTGCATTGGAATTAAATACAAGAGGCACAATGCCGACTTAAGTACAAGAAGATTGACTCTTCTTACTGTCTATGTTTTGAACCATTCCATTGACACTAGTAATAGATTCCGATGCTTCACTCCAGGTTTACTGTATCCCTTGGACGTCTTATTGACGATGAAACAGAGAAATTGCAACGGAATTAAATGCAAAAGGCAAAATGTCGACTTAAGTACAAGAATACTGACCCTTCTTACTCTCTATGATTTGAACCATTCCTGTGACACTAGTTATAGATTCCGATGCTTCACTGCAGGTTTACTGTATCCCTTGGACCTTCTTATTGACGATGAAACACAGAAATTGCATCGGAATTAAATACAAAATGCACAATGCCGACTTAAGGACAAGAGGACTGACCCTTCTTACTGACTATGCCTTTGAACCATTCCTGTGACACTAGCTATAGATTCCGATGCTACACTTCAGGTTTACTGTATCCCTCTGACCTTCTTAGTGACGATGAAACACAGAAATTCCATCGGAATTAATTACAAGAGGCACAACGCCGACTTAAGTACAAGAAGATTGGCTCTTCTTACTGTCTATGTTTTGAACCATTCCATTGACACTAGTTATAGATTCCGATGATTCACTCCAGGTTTACTGTATCCCTTGGACGTTCTCATTGACGATGAAACACAGAAATAGCAGCCGAATTAAATATGAAAGGCACAATGCCAACTTAAGTACAAGAAGACTGACTCTTCTTACTGACTATGATTTGAACCATTCCTGTGACACTAGCTATAGATTCTGATGGTTCACTTCAGGTTTACTGTATCCCTCTGACGTTCTTATTGACGATGAAACACAGAAATGTCATCGGAATTAAATACAAAAGGCACAATGCCGACTTAAGTACAAGATGATTGACTCTTCTTACTGTCTATGTTTTGAACCATTCCTGTGACACTAGTTGTAGATTCCGATGCTACACTCCAGGTTTGCTGTATCCCTTGGACCTTCTTATTGACGATGAAACACAGAAATTGCATCGGAATTGAATACAAAATGCACAATGCCGACTTAAGGACAAGAAGACTGACTGTTCTCACTGACTATGTTTTGAACCATTCCTGTGACACTAGTTATAGATTCCGATGCTTCCGTTCAGGTGTATTGTATCCCTCTGACCTTCTTATTGACGATGAAACACAGAAATTGCATCGGAATTAAATAGAAAAGGCACAATGTCGACTTAAGTTCAAGAAGACCTTCTCATCATACTGTCTAAGTTCGAACCATTCCTGTGACACTAGTTATAGATTCCGATGCTTCACTCCAGGTTTACTGTATACCTACGACCTTCTTATTGACGATGAAACACAGAAATTGCATCGGAATTAAATAGAAAAGGCACAATGCCGACATAACTACAAGAAGACTGACTCTTCTTACTGACTATGTTTTGCACCATTCCTGTGGCACTAGTTATAGATTCCGATGCTTCACTCCAGGTTTGCTGTATCCCTTGGACCTTCTTATTGACGATGAAACACAGAAATTGCATCGGAATTAAATACAAGAGGCACAATGCCGACTTAAGGACTAGGAGACTGACTCTTCTCACTGACTATGTTTTGAACCATTCCTGTGACACTAGTTACAGATTCCGATGCTTCACTTCAGGACTACTGTATCCCTCTGACCTTCTTATTGACGATGAAACACAGAAATTCCATCGGAATTAAATACAAAAGGCACAATGCCTACTTAAGTACAAGAAGACTGACTCTTCTTACTGTCTATGTTTGAAACATACCTGTGACCCTAGTTATAGATTCGGATGCTTCACTTCAGGTTTACTGTATCCCTCTGACCTTCTTATTGCCGGTGAAACACAGAAATTGCATCGGAATTAAATACGAAAGGCACAATGCCAACTTAAGTACAAGAAGACTGACTCTTCATACTGACTATGATTTGAACCATTCCTGTAACACTAGCTATAGATTCCGTTGCTTCACTTCAGGTTTACTGTATCCCTCTGACCTTCTTATTGACGATGACACACAGAAATAGCTTCGGAATTAAATAGAAAATGCACAATGCCGACTTAAGTACATGAAGACTGACTCTTCTTACTGTCTATGTTTTGAACCATTCCTGTGTCACTGGTTATAGATTCCGAAGCTTCACTTCAGGTATACTGTACCCCTCTGACCGTCTTGTTGACGATGAAACACAGAAATTGCATCAGAATTAAATACAAAACGCACAATGCCGAATTAAGTACAAGAAGACTGACTCTTCTTACAGTCTATTTTTGAACCAGTCCTGTGACACTAGCTATAGATTCCGATGCTTCACTTCAAGTTTACTGTATCCCTCTGACCTTACTGACGATGAAACACAGAAATTGCATCGGAATTAAATACAAAAGGCACAATGCCGACTTAAGTTCAAGAAGACTGACTCTTCTTACTTTCTATGTTTTGAACCATTCCTGTGACACTAGTTATTGATTCCGATGCTTCACTCCAGGTTTACTGTATCCCTTGGACCTTCTTATTGACGATGAGACACAGAAATTGCATCGGAATTAAATACAAAATGCAAAATGTCGACTTAAGTACAAGAAGACTGACTCTTCTTACTCTCTATGATTTGAACCATTCCTGTGACACTAGTTATAGATTCCGATGCTTCACTCCAGGTTTACTGTATCCCTTGGACCTTCTTATTGACGATGAAACACAGAAATTGCATCGGAATTAAATACAAAAGGCACAATGCCGACTTAAGCAGAAGAAGACTGACTGTTCTTACTGACTATGTTTTGAACCATTCCTATGACACTAGTTATAGATTCCGATGCTTCAGTTCAGGTTTATTGTATCCCTCTGACCTTCTTATTGTCGATGAAACACAGAAATTGCATCGGAATGAAATAGAAAAGGCACAATGTCGACTGATGTTCAAGAAGACCGTCTCCTTTTACTGTCTATGTTTGAACCATTCCTGTGACACTAGTTATAGATTCCGATGCTTCACTCTAGGTTTACTGTATCCCTTGGACCTTCTTAGTGGCAATGAAACACAGAAATTGCATCAGAATTAAATAGAAAAGGCACAATGCCGACTTAAGTACAAGAAAACTGACACTTCTTACTGACTATGTTTTGAAAAATTCCTGTGACACTAGTTATAGATTCCGATGCTTCACTTCAGGTTTACTGTATCCCTTGGACCTTCTTATTGACGATGAGACACAGAAATAGCATAGGAATTAAATACAAAAGGCACAATGCCGACTTAAGTTCAAGGAGACTGACTCTTCTTACTTTCTATGTTTTGAACCATTCCTGTGACACTAGTTATTGATTCCGATGCTTCACTCCAGGTTTACAGTATCCCTTGGACCTTCTTATTGACGATGAGACACAGAAACTACATCGGAATTAAATACAAAATGCAAAATGTCGACTTAAGTACAAGAAGACTGACTGTTCTTACTGACTATGTTTTGAACCATTCCTATGACACTAGTTATAGATTCCGATGCTTCACTCCAGGTTTACTGTATCCCTTGGACGTTCCTATTGACGATGAAACACAGAAATTGCATCGGAATTAAATATGAAAGGCACAATGCCAACTTAAATACAAGAAGACTGACTCTTCTTACTGACTATGATTTGAACCATTCCTGTGACACAAGTTATAGATGCCGATGCTTCACTTCAGGTTTACTGTATCCCTCTGACCTTCTTATTGACGATGAAACACAGAAATAGCATCGGAATTAAATAGAAAAGGCACAATGCCGACTTAAGTACATGAAGACTGACTCTTCCTACTGTCTATGTTTTGAACCTTTCCTGTGACACTAGTTGTAGATTCCGATGCTTCACTTCAGGTTTACTGTATCCCTTGGACCTTCTTATTGACGATGAAACGCAGAAATTGCATCGGAATTAAATACAAAAGACATAATGCCGACTTAAGTACAAGAAGACTGACTCTTCTTACTGTCTATGTGTTGAACCATCCCTGTGATACTAGTTATAGATTCCGATGCTTCACTTGAGGTTTACTGTATCCCTTCGGACCTTCGTATTGACGATGAAACACAGAAAATGCATCGGAATCAAATACAAAAGGCAAAATGCCAACTTAAGTACAGAAGACTGACTCTTCTTACTTTCTATGTTTCGAACCATTCCTGTGACACTAGTTATAGATTCCGATGCTTCACTCCAGGATTACTGTATCCCTTGCACCTTCTTTTTGACGATGAAACACAGATATTGCATCGGAATTAAATACAAAAGGCACAATGCCGCCTTATGGACAAGAAGACTGACTCCTCTTACTGACTATGTTATGAACCATTCCTGTGACACTAGCTATAGATTCCGATGGTTCACTTCAGGTTTACTGTATCCCTCTGACCTTCTTATTGACGATGAAACACAGAAATGGCATCGGAAATAAATACAAAAGGCACAATGCCGACTTAAGTACAAGAAGATTGACTCTTCTTACTGTCTATGTTTTGAACCATTCCATTGACACTAGTTATAGATTCCGATGCTTCACTGCAGGTTTACTGTGTCCCTTGGACGTTCTTATTGACGATGAAAAACAGAAATTGCATCGGAATTAAATAAAAAAGTCACAATGAAGACTTAAGTACACGAAGACTGACTCTTCTTACTGACTATGCTTTGAACCATACCTGTGACACTAGTTATAGTTTCCGATGCTTCACTTCAGGTTTACTGTATCCCTTGGACCTTCTTATTGACGATGAAACACAGAAATTGCATCGGAATTAAATACAAAAGGCAGAATGCCGAATAAGTACACGAAGACTGACTCTTCGTACTGTCTATGCTTTGAACCATTCCTGTGACACTAGTTGTAGATTCCGATGCTTCACTTCATGTTTACTGTATCCCTTGGACCTTCTTATTGACGATGAAACACAGAAATTCCTCGGAATTAAATACAAAAGACACAATGCCGACTTAAGTACAAGAAGACTGACTCTTCCAACTGTCTATGTTTTGAACCATTCCTGTGACACTGGTTATAGATTCCGAAGCTTCACTTCAGGTATACTGTACCCCTCTGACCGTCTTGTTGACGATGAAACACAGAAATTGCATCGGAATTAAATACAAAACGCACAATGCCGAATTTAGTACAAGAAGACTGACTCTTCTTACTGTCTATTTTTGAACCAGTCCTGTGACACTAGCTATAGATTCTGATGCTTCACTTCAGGTTTACTGTATCCCTCTGACCTTATTGACGTGAAACACAGAAATTGCATCGGAATTAAATACAAAAGGCACAATGCCGACTTAAGTTCAAGAAGACTGACTCTTCTTACTTTCTATGTTTTGAACCATTCCTGCGACACTAGTTATTGATTCCGATGCTTCACTCCAGGTTTACTGTACCCTTGGACCTTCTTATTGACGATGAGACACAGAAATTGCATCGGAATTAAATACAAAATGCAAAATGTCGACTTATGTACAAGAAGACTGACTCTTCTTCCTCTCTATGATTTGAACCATTCCTGTGACACTAGTTATAGATTCCGATGCTTCACTCCAGGTTTACTGTATCCCTTGGACCTTCTTATTGACGATGAAACACAGAAATTGCATCTGAATTAAATACAAAAGGCACAATGCCGAGTTAAGGAGAAGAAGACTGACTGTTCTTACTCTCTATGATTTGAACCATTCCTGTGACACTAGTTATAGATTCCGATGCTTCAGTTCAGGTTTATTGTATCCCTCTGACCTTCGTATTGACGATGAAACACAGAAATTGCATCGGAATTAAATAGAAAAGGCACAATGCCGACTTAAGTACAAGAAGACTGACTCTTCTTACTGACTATGTTTTGAACCATTCCTGTGACACTAGTTATAGATTCCGATGCTTCACTCCAGGTTTACTGTATCCCTTGGACCTTCTTATTGACGATGAAACACAGAAATTGCATCGGAATTAAATATAAGAGTCACAATGCCGACTTAAGGACAAGGAGACTGACTCTTCTCACTGACAATGTTTTGAACCATTCCTGTGACACTAGTAATAGATTCCGATGCTTCACTTCAGGACTACTGTATCCCTCTGACCTTCTTATTGACGATGAAACACAGAAATTCCATCGGAATTAAATACAAAGGCACAATGCCGACTTAAGTACAAGAAGACTGACTCTTCTTACTGTCTATGTTTGAAACATACCTGTGACCCTAGTTATCGATTCGGATGCTTCACTTCAGGTTTACTGTATCCCTCTGACCTTCTTATTGCCGGTGAAACACAGAAATTGCATCGGAATTAAATACGAAAGCACAATGCCAACTTAAGTACAAGAAGACAGACTCTTCTTACTGACTATGATTTGAACCATTCCTGTAACACTAGTTATAGATTCCGATGCTTCACTTCAGGTTTACTGTATCCCTCTGACCATCTTATTGACGATGAAACACAGAAATAGCTTCGGATTTAAATAGAAAAGGCACAATGCCGACTTAAGTACATGAAGACTGAATCTTCTTACTGTCTATGTTTTGAACCATTCCTGTGACACTAGTTGTAGATTCCGATGCTTCACTTCATGTTTACTGTATCCCTTGGACATTCTTATTGACGATGAAACACAGAAATTCCTCGGAATTAAATACAAAAGACACAATGCCGACTTAAGTACAAGAAGACTGACTCTTCCAACTGTCTATGTTTTGAACCATTCCTGTGACACTGGTTATAGATTCCGAAGCTTCACTTCAGGTATACTCTACCCCTCTGACCGTCTTGTTGACGATGAAACACAGAAATTGCATCGGAATTAAATACAAAACGCACAATGCCGAATTTAGTACAAGAAGACTGAATCTTCTTACTGTCTATTTTTGAACCAGTCCTGTGACACTAGCTATAGATTCCGATGCTTCACTTCAGGTTTACTGTATCCCTCTGACCTTCTTATTGTCGATGAAACACAGAAACTGCATCGGAATTAAATACAAAAGGCACAATGCCGACTTAAGTACAAGAAGACTGACACTTCTTACTGACTATGTTTTGAACCATTCCTGTGACACTAGTTATAGATTCCGATGCTTCACTTCAGGTTTACTGTATCCCTTGGACCTTCTTATTGACGATGAAACACAGTAATTGCATTGGAATTAAATACAAGAGGCACAATGCCGACTTAAGTACAAGAAGATTGACTCTTCTTACTGTCTATGTTTTGAACCATTCCATTGACACTAGTAATAGATTCCGATGCTTCACTCCAGGTTTACTGTATCCCTTGGACGTCTTATTGACGATGAAACAGAGAAATTGCAACGGAATTAAATGCAAAAGGCAAAATGTCGACTTAAGTACAAGAATACTGACCCTTCTTACTCTCTATGATTTGAACCATTCCTGTGACACTAGTTATAGATTCCGATGCTTCACTCCAGGTTTACTGTATCCCTTGGACCTTCTTATTGACGATGAAACACAGAAATTGCATCGGAATTAAATACAAAATGCACAATGCCGACTTAAGGACAAGAGGACTGACTGTTCTTACTGACTATGTTTTGAACCATTCCTATGACACTAGTTATAGATTCCGATGCTTCAGTTCAGGTTTATTGTATCCCTCTGACCTTCTTATTGTCGATGAAACACAGAAATTGCATCGGAATGAAATAGAAAAGGCACAATGTCGACTGATGTTCAAGAAGACCGTCTCCTTTTACTGTCTATGTTTGAACCATTCCTGTGACACTAGTTATAGATTCCGATGCTTCACTCTAGGTTTACTGTATCCCTTGGACCTTCTTAGTGGCAATGAAACACAGAAATTGCATCAGAATTAAATAGAAAAGGCACAATGCCGACTTAAGTACAAGAAAACTGACACTTCTTACTGACTATGTTTTGAAAAATTCCTGTGACACTAGTTATAGATTCCGATGCTTCACTTCAGGTTTACTGTATCCCTTGGACCTTCTTATTGACGATGAGACACAGAAATAGCATAGGAATTAAATACAAAAGGCACAATGCCGACTTAAGTTCAAGGAGACTGACTCTTCTTACTTTCTATGTTTTGAACCATTCCTGTGACACTAGTTATTGATTCCGATGCTTCACTCCAGGTTTACAGTATCCCTTGGACCTTCTTATTGACGATGAGACACAGAAACTACATCGGAATTAAATACAAAATGCAAAATGTCGACTTAAGTACAAGAAGACTGACTGTTCTTACTGACTATGTTTTGAACCATTCCTATGACACTAGTTATAGATTCCGATGCTTCACTCCAGGTTTACTGTATCCCTTGGACGTTCCTATTGACGATGAAACACAGAAATTGCATCGGAATTAAATATGAAAGGCACAATGCCAACTTAAATACAAGAAGACTGACTCTTCTTACTGACTATGATTTGAACCATTCCTGTGACACAAGTTATAGATGCCGATGCTTCACTTCAGGTTTACTGTATCCCTCTGACCTTCTTATTGACGATGAAACACAGAAATAGCATCGGAATTAAATAGAAAAGGCACAATGCCGACTTAAGTACATGAAGACTGACTCTTCCTACTGTCTATGTTTTGAACCTTTCCTGTGACACTAGTTGTAGATTCCGATGCTTCACTTCAGGTTTACTGTATCCCTTGGACCTTTTTATTGACGATGAAACGCAGAAATTGCATCGGAATTAAATACAAAAGACATAATGCCGACTTAAGTACAAGAAGACTGACTCTTCTTACTGTCTATGTGTTGAACCATCCCTGTGATACTAGTTATAGATTCCGATGCTTCACTTGAGGTTTACTGTATCCCTTCGGACCTTCGTATTGACGATGAAACACAGAAAATGCATCGGAATCAAATACAAAAGGCAAAATGCCAACTTAAGTACAGAAGACTGACTCTTCTTACTTTCTATGTTTCGAACCATTCCTGTGACACTAGTTATAGATTCCGATGCTTCACTCCAGGATTACTGTATCCCTTGCACCTTCTTTTTGACGATGAAACACAGATATTGCATCGGAATTAAATACAAAAGGCACAATGCCGCCTTATGGACAAGAAGACTGACTCCTCTTACTGACTATGTTATGAACCATTCCTGTGACACTAGCTATAGATTCCGATGGTTCACTTCAGGTTTACTGTATCCCTCTGACCTTCTTATTGACGATGAAACACAGAAATGGCATCGGAAATAAATACAAAAGGCACAATGCCGACTTAAGTACAAGAAGATTGACTCTTCTTACTGTCTATGTTTTGAACCATTCCATTGACACTAGTTATAGATTCCGATGCTTCACTGCAGGTTTACTGTGTCCCTTGGACGTTCTTATTGACGATGAAAAACAGAAATTGCATCGGAATTAAATAAAAAAGTCACAATGAAGACTTAAGTACACGAAGACTGACTCTTCTTACTGACTATGCTTTGAACCATACCTGTGACACTAGTTATAGTTTCCGATGCTTCACTTCAGGTTTACTGTATCCCTTGGACCTTCTTATTGACGATGAAACACAGAAATTGCATCGGAATTAAATACAAAAGGCAGAATGCCGAATAAGTACACGAAGACTGACTCTTCGTACTGTCTATGCTTTGAACCATTCCTGTGACACTAGTTGTAGATTCCGATGCTTCACTTCATGTTTACTGTATCCCTTGGACCTTCTTATTGACGATGAAACACAGAAATTCCTCGGAATTAAATACAAAAGACACAATGCCGACTTAAGTACAAGAAGACTGACTCTTCCAACTGTCTATGTTTTGAACCATTCCTGTGACACTGGTTATAGATTCCGAAGCTTCACTTCAGGTATACTGTACCCCTCTGACCGTCTTGTTGACGATGAAACACAGAAATTGCATCGGAATTAAATACAAAACGCACAATGCCGAATTTAGTACAAGAAGACTGACTCTTCTTACTGTCTATTTTTGAACCAGTCCTGTGACACTAGCTATAGATTCTGATGCTTCACTTCAGGTTTACTGTATCCCTCTGACCTTATTGACGTGAAACACAGAAATTGCATCGGAATTAAATACAAAAGGCACAATGCCGACTTAAGTTCAAGAAGACTGACTCTTCTTACTTTCTATGTTTTGAACCATTCCTGCGACACTAGTTATTGATTCCGATGCTTCACTCCAGGTTTACTGTACCCTTGGACCTTCTTATTGACGATGAGACACAGAAATTGCATCGGAATTAAATACAAAATGCAAAATGTCGACTTATGTACAAGAAGACTGACTCTTCTTCCTCTCTATGATTTGAACCATTCCTGTGACACTAGTTATAGATTCCGATGCTTCACTCCAGGTTTACTGTATCCCTTGGACCTTCTTATTGACGATGAAACACAGAAATTGCATCTGAATTAAATACAAAAGGCACAATGCCGAGTTAAGGAGAAGAAGACTGACTGTTCTTACTCTCTATGATTTGAACCATTCCTGTGACACTAGTTATAGATTCCGATGCTTCAGTTCAGGTTTATTGTATCCCTCTGACCTTCGTATTGACGATGAAACACAGAAATTGCATCGGAATTAAATAGAAAAGGCACAATGCCGACTTAAGTACAAGAAGACTGACTCTTCTTACTGACTATGTTTTGAACCATTCCTGTGACACTAGTTATAGATTCCGATGCTTCACTCCAGGTTTACTGTATCCCTTGGACCTTCTTATTGACGATGAAACACAGAAATTGCATCGGAATTAAATATAAGAGTCACAATGCCGACTTAAGGACAAGGAGACTGACTCTTCTCACTGACAATGTTTTGAACCATTCCTGTGACACTAGTAATAGATTCCGATGCTTCACTTCAGGACTACTGTATCCCTCTGACCTTCTTATTGACGATGAAACACAGAAATTCCATCGGAATTAAATACAAAGGCACAATGCCGACTTAAGTACAAGAAGACTGACTCTTCTTACTGTCTATGTTTGAAACATACCTGTGACCCTAGTTATCGATTCGGATGCTTCACTTCAGGTTTACTGTATCCCTCTGACCTTCTTATTGCCGGTGAAACACAGAAATTGCATCGGAATTAAATACGAAAGCACAATGCCAACTTAAGTACAAGAAGACAGACTCTTCTTACTGACTATGATTTGAACCATTCCTGTAACACTAGTTATAGATTCCGATGCTTCACTTCAGGTTTACTGTATCCCTCTGACCATCTTATTGACGATGAAACACAGAAATAGCTTCGGATTTAAATAGAAAAGGCACAATGCCGACTTAAGTACATGAAGACTGAATCTTCTTACTGTCTATGTTTTGAACCATTCCTGTGACACTAGTTGTAGATTCCGATGCTTCACTTCATGTTTACTGTATCCCTTGGACATTCTTATTGACGATGAAACACAGAAATTCCTCGGAATTAAATACAAAAGACACAATGCCGACTTAAGTACAAGAAGACTGACTCTTCCAACTGTCTATGTTTTGAACCATTCCTGTGACACTGGTTATAGATTCCGAAGCTTCACTTCAGGTATACTCTACCCCTCTGACCGTCTTGTTGACGATGAAACACAGAAATTGCATCGGAATTAAATACAAAACGCACAATGCCGAATTTAGTACAAGAAGACTGAATCTTCTTACTGTCTATTTTTGAACCAGTCCTGTGACACTAGCTATAGATTCCGATGCTTCACTTCAGGTTTACTGTATCCCTCTGACCTTCTTATTGTCGATGAAACACAGAAACTGCATCGGAATTAAATACAAAAGGCACAATGCCGACTTAAGTACAAGAAGACTGACACTTCTTACTGACTATGTTTTGAACCATTCCTGTGACACTAGTTATAGATTCCGATGCTTCACTTCAGGTTTACTGTATCCCTTGGACCTTCTTATTGACGATGAAACACAGTAATTGCATTGGAATTAAATACAAGAGGCACAATGCCGACTTAAGTACAAGAAGATTGACTCTTCTTACTGTCTATGTTTTGAACCATTCCATTGACACTAGTAATAGATTCCGATGCTTCACTCCAGGTTTACTGTATCCCTTGGACGTCTTATTGACGATGAAACAGAGAAATTGCAACGGAATTAAATGCAAAAGGCAAAATGTCGACTTAAGTACAAGAATACTGACCCTTCTTACTCTCTATGATTTGAACCATTCCTGTGACACTAGTTATAGATTCCGATGCTTCACTCCAGGTTTACTGTATCCCTTGGACCTTCTTATTGACGATGAAACACAGAAATTGCATCGGAATTAAATACAAAATGCACAATGCCGACTTAAGGACAAGAGGACTGACCCTTCTTACTGACTATGTTTTGAACCATTCCTGTGACACTGGTTATAGATTCCGAAGCTTCACTTCAGGTATACTGTACCCCTCTGACCGTCTTGTTGACGATGAAGCACAGAAATTGCATCGGAATTAAATACAAAACGCACAATGCCGAATTTAGTACAAGAAGACTGACTCTTCTTACTGTCTATTTTTGAACCAGTCCTGTGACACTAGCTATAGATTCCGATGCTTCACTTCAGGTTTACTGTATCCCTCTGACCTTATTGACGTGAAACACAGAAATTGCATCGGAATTAAATACAAAAGGCACAATGCCGACTTAAGTTCAAGAAGACTGACTCTTCTTACTTTCTATGTTTTGAACCATTCCTGCGACACTAGTTATTGATTCCGATGCTTCACTCCAGGTTTACTGTACCCTTGGACCTTCTTATTGACGATGAGACACAGAAATTGCATCGGAATTAAATACAAAATGCAAAATGTCGACTTATGTACAAGAAGACTGACTCTTCTTCCTCTCTATGATTTGAACCATTCCTGTGACACTAGTTATAGATTCCGATGCTTCACTCCAGGTTTACTGTATCCCTTGGACCTTCTTATTGACGATGAAACACAGAAATTGCATCTGAATTAAATACAAAAGGCACAATGCCGAGTTAAGGAGAAGAAGACTGACTGTTCTTACTCTCTATGATTTGAACCATTCCTGTGACACTAGTTATAGATTCCGATGCTTCAGTTCAGGTTTATTGTATCCCTCTGACCTTCGTATTGACGATGAAACGCAGAAATTGCATCGGAATTAAATAGAAAAGGCACAATGCCGACTTAAGTACAAGAAGACTGACTCTTCTTACTGACTATGTTTTGAACCATTCCTGTGACACTAGTTATAGATTCCGATGCTTCACTCCAGGTTTACTGTATCCCTTGGACCTTCTTATTGACGATGAAACACAGAAATTGCATCGGAATTAAATATAAGAGTCACAATGCCGACTTAAGGACAAGGAGTCTGACTCTTCTCACTGACTATGTTTTGAACCATTCCTGTGACACTAGTTATAGATTCCGATGCTTCACTTCAGGACTACTGTATCCCTCTGACCTTCTTATTGACGATGAAACACAAAAATTCCATCGGAATTAAATACAAAGGCACAATGCCGACTTAAGTACAAGAAGACTGACTCTTCTTACTGTCTATGTTTGAAACATACCTGTGACCCTAGTTATCGATTCGGATGCTTCACTTCAGGTTTACTGTATCCCTCTGACCTTCTTATTGCCGGTGAAACACAGAAATTGCATCGGAATTAAATACGAAAGCACAATGCCAACTTAAGTACAAGAAGACTGACTCTTCTTACTGACTATGATTTGAACCATTCCTGTAACACTAGTTATAGATTCCGATGCTTCACTTCAGGTTTACTGTATCCCTCTGACCATCTTATTGACGATGAAACACAGAAATAGCTTCGGATTTAAATAGAAAAGGCACAATGCCGACTTAAGTACATGAAGACTGAATCTTCTTGCTGTCTATGTTTTGAACCATTCCTGTGACACTAGTTGTAGATTCCGATGCTTCACTTCATGTTTACTGTATCCCTTGGACATTCTTATTGACGATGAAACACAGAAATTCCTCGGAATTAAATACAAAAGACACAATGCCGACTTAAGTACAAGAAGACTGACTCTTCCAACTGTCTATGTTTTGATCCATTCCTGTGACACTGGTTATAGATTCCGAAGCTTCACTTCAGGTATACTCTACCCCTCTGACCGTCTTGTTGACGATGAAACACAGAAATTGCATCGGAATTAAATACAAAACGCACAATGCCGAATTTAGTACAAGAAGACTGAATCTTCTTACTGTCTATTTTTGAACCAGTCCTGTGACACTAGCTATAGATTCCGATGCTTCACTTCAGGTTTACTGTATCCCTCTGACCTTCTTATTGTCGATGAAACACAGAAACTGCATCGGAATTAAATACAAAAGGCACAATGCCGACTTAAGTACAAGAAGACTGACACTTCTTACTGACTATGTTTGAACCATTCCTGTGACACTAGTTATAGATTCCGATGCTTCACTTCAGGTTTACTGTATCCCTTGGACCTTCTTATTGACGATGAAACACAGAAATTGCATTGGAATTAAATACAAGAGGCACAATGCCGACTTAAGTACAAGAAGATTGACTCTTCTTACTGTCTATGTTTTGAACCATTCCATTGACACTAGTAATAGATTCCGATGCTTCACTCCAGGTTTACTGTATCCCTTGGACGTCTTATTGACGATGAAACAGAGAAATTGCAACGGAATTAAATGCAAAAGGCAAAATGTCGACTTAAGTACAAGAATACTGACCCTTCTTACTCTCTATGATTTGAACCATTCCTGTGACACTAGTTATAGATTCCGATGCTTCACTCCAGGTTTACTGTATCCCTTGGACCTTCTTATTGACGATGAAACACAGAAATTGCATCGGAATTAAATACAAAATGCACAATGCCGACTTAAGGACAAGAGGACTGACCCTTCTTACTGACTATGCCTTTGAACCATTCCTGTGACACTAGCTATAGATTCCGATGCTACACTTCAGGTTTACTGTATCCCTCTGACCTTCTTAGTGACGATGAAACACAGAAATTCCATCGGAATTAATTACAAGAGGCACAACGCCGACTTAAGTACAAGAAGATTGGCTCTTCTTACTGTCTATGTTTTGAACCATTCCATTGGCACTAGTTATAGATTCCGATGATTCACTCCAGGTTTACTGTATCACTTGGACGTTCTCATTGACGATGAAACACAGAAATAGCAGCCGAATTAAATATGAAAGGCACAATGCCAACTTAAGTACAAGAAGACTGACTCTTCTTACTGACTATGATTTGAACCATTCCTGTGACACAAGTTATAGATTCCGATGCTTCACTTCAGGTTTACTGTATCCCTCTGACCTTCTTATTGACGATGAAACACAGAAATAGCATCGGAATTAAATACAAAAGGCACAATGCCGACTTAAGTACATGAAGACAGACTCTTCTTACTGTCTATGTTTTGAACCTTTCCTGTGACACTAGTTGTAGTTTCCGATGCTTCACTTCAGGCTTACTGTATCCCTTGGACCTTCTTATTGACGATGAAACACATCAATTGCATCGGAATTAAATACAAAAGACACAATGCCGACTTAAGTACAAGAAGACTGACTCTTCCAACGGTCTATGTTTTGAACCATTCCTGAGACACTAGTTATAGATTCCGATGCTTCACTCCAGGATTACTGTATCCCTTGGTCCTTCTTATTGACGATGAAACACAGATATTGCATCGGAAATAAATACAAAAGGCACAATGCCGCCTTATGAACAAGAAGACTGACTCTTCTTACTGACTATGTTATGAACCATTCCTGTGACACTAGCTATAGATTCTGATGGTTCACTTCAGGTTTACTGTATCCCTCTGACGTTCTTATTGACGATGAAACACAGAAATGTCATCGGTATTAAATACAAAAGGCACAATGCCGACTTAAGTACAAGATGATTGACTCTTCTTACTGTCTATGTTTTGAACCATTCCATTGACACTAGTTATAGATTCCGATGCTTCACTGCAGGTTTACTGTATCCCTTGGACGTTCGTATTGACGATGAAAAACGGAAATTGCATCGGAAATAAATAGAAAAGGCACAATGAAGACTTAAGTACAAGAAGACTGACTCTTCTTACTGACTATGTATTGAACCATACCTGTGACACTAGTTATAGTTTCCGATGCTTCATTTCAGGTTTACTGTACCCCTTGGACCTACTTATTGACGATGAAACACAGAAATTGCATCGGAATTAAATACAAAAGGCAAAATGCCGAATAAGTACACGAAGACTGACTCTTCTTACTGTCTATGTTTTAAACCATTCCTGTGACACTAGTTATAAATTCCGATGCTACACTCCAGGTTTACTGCATCCTTTGGACCTTCTTATTGACGATGAAACACAGAAATTGCATCGGAATTGAATACAAAAGGCACAATGCCGACTTAAGGACAAGAAGAATGACTGTTCTCACTGACTATGCTTTGAACCATTCCTGTGACACTAGTTATAGATTCCGATGCTTCAGTTCAGGTTAATTGTATCCCTCTGACCTTCTTATTGACGATGAAACACAGAAATTGCATCGGAATTAAATGGAAAAGGCACAATGTCGACTTAAGTACAAGAAGACTGTCTCTTCATACTGTCTATGTTTGAACCATTCCTGTGACACTAGTTATAGATTCCGATGCTTCACTCCAGGTTTACTGTATACCTTGGACCTTCTTATTGACGATGAAACTCAGAAATTGCATCGGAATTAAATAGAAAAGGCACAATGACGACTTAAGTACAAGAAGACTGACTCTTCTTACTGACTATGTTTTGAATCATTCCTGTGACACTAGTTATAGATTCCGATGCTTCACTCCTGGTTTACCGTATCCCTTAGACCTTCTTATTGACGATGAAACACAGAAATTGCATCGGAATTAAATACAAGAGGCACAATGCCGACTTAAGGACAAGGAGACTGACTCTTCTCACTGACTATGTTTTGAACCATTCCTGTGACACTAGCTATTGATTCCGATGCTTCACTTCAGGACTACTGTATCCCTTTGACCTTCTTATCGACAATGAAACACAGAAATTCCATCGGAATTAAATACAAAAGGCACAATGCCGACTTAAGTACAAGTAGACTGACTCTTCTTACTGTCTAATTTTGAAACATACCTGTGACCCTAGTTATAGATTCGGATGCTTCACTTCAGGTTTACTGTATCCCTCTGACCTTCTTATTGACGATGAAACACAGAAATAGCATCGGAATTAAATAGAAAAGGCACAATGCTGACTTAAGTACATGAAGACAGACTCTTCTTACTGTCTATGTTTTGAACCTTTCCTGTGACACTAGTTGTAGTTTCCGATGCTTCACTTCAGGTTTACTGTATCCCTTGGACCTTCTTATTGACGATGAAACACATCAATTGCATCGGAATTAAATACAAAAGACACAATGCCGACTTAAGTACAAGCAGACTGACTCTTCCAACGGTCTATGTTTTGAACCATTCCTGAGACACTAGTTATAGATTCCGATGCTTCACTCCAGGATTACTGTATCCCTTGGTCCTTCTTATTGACGATGAAACACAGATACTGCATCGGAATTAAATACAAAAGGCACAATGCCGCCTTATGAACAAGAAGAGTGACTCTTCTTACTGACTATGTTATGAACCATTCCTGTGACACTAGCTATAGATTCTGATGGTTCACTTCAGGTTTACTGTATCCCTCTCACGTTCTTATTGACGATGAAACACAGAAATTGCATCGGAATTAAATACGAAAGGCACAATGCCAACTTAAGTACAAGAAGACTGACTCTTCTTACTGACTATGATTTGAACCATTCCTGTAACACTAGTTACAGATTCCGATGCTACACTTCAGGTTTACTGTATCCCTCTGACCTTCTTATTGACGATGAAACACAGAAATAGCTTCGGAATTAAATAGAAAAGGCACCAATGCCGACTTAGGTACATGAAGACTGACTGTTCTTACTGTCTATGTTTTGAACCATTGCTGTGACACTAGTTGTAGATTCCGATGCTTCACATCATGTTTACTGTATCCCTTGGACCTTGTTATTGACGATGAAACACAGAAATTGCTCGGAATTAAATACAAAAGACACAATGCTGACTCAAGTACAAGAAGACTGACTCTTCCAACTGTCTATGTTTTGAACCATTCCTGTGACACTGGTTATAGATTCCGAAGCTTCACTTCAGGTATACTGTACCCCTCTGACCGTCTTGTTGACGATGAAACACAGAAATTGCATCGGAATTAAATACAAAACGCACAACGCCGAATTAAGTACAAGAAGACTGACTCCTCTTACTGTCTATTTTTGAACCAGTCCTGTGACACAAGCTATAGATTCCGATGCTTCACTTCAGGTTTACTGTATCCCTCTGACCTTATCGACGATGAAACACAGAAATTGCATCGGAATTAAATACAAAAGGCACAATGCCGACTTAAGTACAAGAAGACTGACACTTCTTACTCTCTATGATTTGAACCATTCCTGTGACACTAGTTATAGATTCCGATGCTTCACTCCAGGTTTACTGTATCCCTTGGACCTTCTTATTGACGATGAAACACAGAAATTGCATCGGAATTAAATACAAAAGGCACAATGCCGACTTAAGGAGAAGAAGACTGACTGTTCTTACTGACTATGTTTTGAACCATTCCTATGACACTAGTTATAGATTCCGATGTTTCAGTACAGGTTTATTGTATCCCTCTGACCTTCTTATTGTCGATGAAACACAGAAATTTCATCGGAATTAAATAGAAAAGGCACAATGTCGACTTATGTTCAAGAAGACTGTCTCCTTTTACTGTCTATGTTTGAACCATTCCTGTGACACTAGTTATAGATTCCGATGCTTCACTCTAGGTTTACTGTATCCCTTGGACCTTCATAGTGGCAATAAAACACAGAAATTGCATCAGAATTAAATACAAAAGGCACAATGCCGACTTAAGTACAAGAAGACTGACACTTCTTACTGACTATGATTTAAACCATTCCTGTGACACTAGTTATAGATTCCGATGCTTCACTTCAGGTTTACTGTATCCCTTGGACCTTCTTATTGACGATGAGACACAGAAATTGCATAGGAATTAAATACAAAAGGCACAATGCCGACTTAAGTTCAAGGAGACTGACTCTTCTTACTTTCTATGTTTTGAACCATTCCTGCGACACTAGTTATTGATTCCGATGCTTCACTCCAGGTGTACTGTATCCCTTGGACCTTCTTATTGACGATGAGACACAGAAACTACATCGGAATTAAATACAAAATGCAAAATGTCGACTTAAGTACAAGAAGGCTGACTGTTCTTACTGACTATGTTTTGAACCATTCCTATGACACTAGTTATAGATTCCGATGCTTCACTCCAGGTTTACTGTATCCCTTGGACGTCCTTATTGACGATGAAACACAGAAATTGCATCGGAATTAAATATGAAAGGCACAATGCCAACTTAAGTACAAGAAGACTGACTCTTCTTACTGACTATGATTTGAACCATTCCTGTGACACAAGTTATAGATTCCGATGCTTCACTTCAGGTTTACTGTATCCCTCTGACCTTCTTATTGACGATGAAACACAGAAATAGCATCGGAATTAAATAGAAAAGGCACAATGCCGACTAAAGTACATGAAGACTGACTCTTCCTACTGTCTATGTTTTGAACCTTTCCTGTGACACTAGTTGTAGTTTCCGATGCTTCACTTCAGGTTTACTGTATCCCTTGGACCTTCTTATTGACGATGAAACGCAGAAATTGCATCGGAATTAAATACAAAAGACATAATGCCGACTTAAGTACAAGAAGACTGACTCTTCTTACTGTCTATGTTTTGAACCATCCCTGTGATACTAGTTATAGATTCCGATGCTTCACTTGAGGTTTACTGTATCCCTTGGACCTTCGTATTGACGATGAAACACAGAAAATGCATCGGAATCAAATACAAAAGGCAAAATGCCAACTTAAGTACAGAAGACTGACTCTTCTTACTTTCTATGTTTCGAACCATTCCTGTGACACTAGTTATAGATTCCGATGCTTCACTCCAGGATTACTGTATCCCTTGCACCTTCTTTTTGACGATGAAACACAGATATTGCATCGGAATTAAATACAAAAGGCACAATGCCGCCTTATGGACAAGAAGACTGACTCCTCTTACTGACTATGTTATGAACCATTCCTGTGACACTAGCTATAGATTCCGATGGTTCACTTCAGGTTTACTGTATCCCTCTGACCTTCTTATTGACGATGAAACACAGAAATGGCATCGGAAATAAATACAAAAGGCACAATGCCGACTTAAGTACAAGAAGATTGACTCTTCTTACTGTCTATGTTTTGAACCATTCCATTGACACTAGTTATAGATTCCGATGCTTCACTGCAGGATTACTGTATCCCTTGGACGTTCTTATTGACGACGAAAAACAGAAATTGCATCGGAATTAAATAAAAAAGGCACAATGAAGACTTAAGTACACGAAGACTGACTCTTCTTACTGACTGTGCTTTGAACCATACCTGTGACACTAGTTATAGTTTCCGATGCTTCACTTCAGGTTTACTGTATCCCTTGGACCTTCTTATTGACGATGAAACACAGAAATTGCATCGGAATTAAATACAAAAGGCAGAATGCCGAATAAGTACACGAAGACTGAGTCTTCGTACTGTCTATGTTTTGAACCATTCCTGTGGCACTAGTTGTAGATTCCGATGCTTCACTTCATGTTTACTGTATCCCTTGGACCTTTTTATTGACGATGAAACACAGAAATTCCTCGGAATTAAATACAAAAGACACAATGCCGACTCAAGTACAAGAAGACTGACTCTTCCAACTGTCTATGTTTTGAACCATTCCTGTGACACTGGTTATAGATTCCGAAGCTTGACTTCAGGTGTACTGTACCCCTCTGACCGTCTTGTTGACGATGAAACACAGAAATTGCATCGGAATTAAATACAAAACGCACAATGCCGAATTTAGTACAAGAAGACTGACTCTTCTTACTGTCTATTTTTGAACCAGTCCTGTGACACTAGCTATAGATTCCGATGCTTCACTTCAGGTTTACTGTATCCCTCTGACCTTATTGACGATGAAACACAGAAATTGCATCGGAATTAAATACAAAAGGCACAATGCCGACTCAATTTCAAGAAGACTGACTCTTCTTACTTTCTATGTTTTGAACCATTCCTGTGACACTAGTTATTGATTCCGATGCTTCACTCCAGGTTTACTGTATCCCTTGGACCTTCTTATTGACGATGAGACACAGAAATTGCATCGGAATTAAATACAAAATTCAAAATGTCGAATTATGTACAAGAAGACTGACACTTCTTACGCTCTATGATTTGAACCATTCCCGTGACACTAGTTATAGATTCCGATGCTTCACTCCAGGTTTACTGTATCCCTTGGACCTTCTTATTGACGATGAAACACAGAAATTGCATCAGAATTAAGTTCAAAAGGCACAATGCCGAGTTAAGGAGAAGAAGACTGACTGTTCTTACTTACTATGTTTTCAACCATTCCTGTGACACTAGTTATAGATTCCGATGCTTCAGTTCAGGTTTATTGTATCCCTCTGACCTTCTTATTGTCGATGAAACACAGAAATTGCATCGGAATTAAATAGAAAAGGCACAATGTCGACTTATGTTCAAGAAGACTGTCTCTTTTTACTGTCTATGTTTGAACCATTCCTGTGACACTAGTTATAGATTCCGATGCTTCACTCTAGGTTTACTGTATCCCTTGGACCTTCTTAGTGACAATGAAACACAGAAATTGCATCATAATTAAATAGAAAAGGCACAATGCCGACTTAAGTACAAGAAGACTGACACTTCTTACTGACTATGTTTTGAACCATTCCTGTGACACTAGTTATAGATTCCGATGCTTCACTCCAGGTTTACTGTATCCCTTGGACCTTCTTATTGACGATGAAAAACAGAAATTGCATCGGAATTAAATACAAGAGGCACAATGCCGACTTAAGGACAAGGAGACTGACTCTTCTCACTGACTATGTTTTGAACCATTCCTGTGACACTAGTTATAGATTCCGATGCTTCACTTCAGGACTACTGTATCCCTTTGACCTTCTTATCGACAATGAAACACAGAAATTCCATCCAAATGAAATACAAAAGGCACAATGCCGACTTAAGTACAAGTAGACTCACTCTTCTTACTGTCTCACTTTGAAACATACCTGTGACCCTAGTTATAGATTCGGATGATTCACTTCAGGTTTACTGTATCCCTCTGACCTTCTTATTGCCGGTGAAACACAGAAATTGCATCGGAATTAAATACGAAAGGCACAATGCCAACTTAAGTACTAGAAGACTGACTCTTCTTACTGACTATGATTTGAACCATTCCTGTAACACTAGTTATAGATTCCGATGCTACACTTCAGGTTTACTGTATCCCTCTGACCTTCTTATTGACGATGAAACACAGAAATAGCTTCGGAATTAAATAGAAAAGGCACAATGCCGACTTAGGTACATGAAGACTGACTGTTCTTACTGTCTATGTTTTGAACCATTGCTGTGCCACTAGTTGTAGATTCCGATGCTTCACATCATGTTTACTGTATCCCTTGGACCTTGTTATTGACGATGAAACACAGAAATTGCTCGGAATTAAATACAAAAGACACAATGCTGACTCAAGTACAAGAAGACTGACTCTTCCAACTGTCTATGTTTTGAACCATTCCTGTGACACTGGTTATAGATTCCGAAGTTTCACTTCAGGTATACTGTACCCCTCTGACCGTCTTGTTGACAATAAAACACAGAAATTGCATCGGAATTAAATACAAAACGCACAACGCCGAATTAAGTACAAGGAGACTGACTCCTCTTACTCTTTTTGAACCAGTCCTGTGACACTAGCTATAGTTTCCGATGCTTCACTTCAGGTTTAACGTATCCCTCTGACCTTATTGACGATCAAACACAGAAATTGCATCGGAATTAAATACAAAAGGCACAATGCCGACTTAAGTTCAAGAAGACTGACTCTTCTCACTTTCTATGTTTTGAACCATTCCTGTGACACTAGTTATTGATTCCGATGCTTCACTCCAGGTTTACTGTATCCCTTGGACCTTCTTATTGACGATGAGACACAGAAATCGCATCGGAATTAAATACAAAATGCAAAATGTCGACTTAAGTACAAGAAGACTGACTCTTCTTACTCTCTATGATTTGAACCATTCCTGTGACACTAGTTATAGATTCCGATGCTTTACTCCAGGTTTACTGTATCCCTTGGACCTTCTTATTGACGATGAAACACTGAAATTGCATCGGAATTAAATACAAAAGGCACAATGCCGACTTAAGGAGAAGAAGACTGACTGTTCTTACTGACTATGTTTTGAATCATTCCTATGACACTAGTTATAGATTCCGATGCTTCAGTTAAGGTTTATTGTATCCCTCTGACCTTCTTATTGTCGATGAAACACAGAAATTGCATAGGAATTATATAGAAAAGGCACAATGTCGACTTACGTTCAAGATGACTGTCTCCTTTTACTGTCTATGTTTGAACCATTCCTGTGACACTAGTTATAGATTCGGATGCTTCACTCTAGGTTTACTGTATCCCTTGGACCTTCTTAGTGGCAATGAAACACAGAAATTGCATCAGAATTAAATAGAAAAGGCACAATGCCGACTTAAGTACAAGAAGACTGACACTTCTTACTGACTATGTTTTGAACCATTCCTGTGACACTAGTTATAGATTCCGATGCTTCACTTCAGGTTTACTGTATACCTTGGACCTTCTTATTGACGATGAGACACAGAAATTGCATTGGAATTAAATACAAAAGGCACAATGCCGACTTAAGTTCAAGGAGACTGACTCTTCTTACTTTCGATGTTTTGAACCATTCCTGTGACACTAGTTATTGATTTCGATGCTTCACTCCAGGTTTACTGTATCCCTTGGACCTTCTTATTGACGATGAGACACAGAAACTACATCGGAATTAAATACAAAATGCAAAATGTCGACTTAAGTACAAGAAGACTGACTGTTCTTACTGACTATGTTTTGAACCATTCCTATGACACTAGTTATAGATTCCGATGCTTCACTCCAGGTTTACTGTATCCCTTGGACGTTCTTTTTGACGATGAAACACAGAAATTGCATCGGAATTAAATATGAAAGGCACAATGCCAACTTAAGTACAAGAAGACTGACTCTTCTTACTGACTATGATTTGAACCATTCCTGTGACACAAGTTATAGATTCCGATGCTTCACTTCAGGTTTACTGTATCCCTCTGACCTTCTTATTGACGATGAAAAACAGAAATAGCATCGGAATTAAATAGAAAAGGCACAATGCCGACTTAAGTACATGAAGACTGACTCTTCCTACTGTCTATGTTTTGAACCTTTCCTGTGACACTAGTTGTAGATTCCGATGCTTCACTTCAGGTTTACTGTATCCCTTGGACCTTCTTATTGACGATGAAACGCAGAAATTGCATCGGAATTAAATACAAAAGACATAATGCCGACTTAAGTACAAGAAGACTGTCGCTTCTTACTGTCTATGTTTTGAACCATCCCTGTGATACTAGTTATAGATTCGGATGCTTCACTTGAGGTTTACTGTATCCCTTGGACCTTCGTATTGACGATGAAACACAGAAAATGCATCGTAATCAAATACAAAAGGCAAAATGCCAACTTAAGTACAGAAGACTGACTCTTCTTACTTTCTATGCTTCGAACCATTCCTGTGACACTAGTTATAGATTCCGACGCGTCACTCCAGGATTACTGTATCCCTTGCACTTTCTTTTTGACGATGAAACACAGATATTGCATCGGAATGAAATACAAAAGGCACAATGCCGCCTTATGGACAAGAAGACTGACTCCTCTTACTGACTATGTTATGAACCATTCCTGTGATACTAGCTATAGATTCCGATGCTTCACTTCAGGTTTACTGTATCCCTTGGACCTTCTTATTGACGATGAAACGCAGAAATTACATCGGAATTAAATACAAAAGACATAATGCCGACTTAAGTACAAGAAGACTGAATCTTCTTACTGTCTATGTTTTGAACCATCCCTGTGATACTAGTTATAGATTCCGATGCTTCACTTGAGGTTTACTGTATCCCTTGGACCTTCGTATTGACGATGAAACACAGAAAATGCATCGGAATCAAATACAAAAGGCAAAATGCCAACTTAAGTACAGAAGACTGACTCTTCTTACTTTCTATGTTTCGAACCATTCCTGTGACACTAGTTATAGATTCCGATGCTTCACTCCAGGATTACTGTATCCCTTGCACCTTCTTTTTGACGATGAAACACAGATATTGCATCGGAATTAAATACAAAAGGCACAATGCCGCCTTATGGACAAGAAGACTGACTCCTCTTACTGACTATGTTATGAACCATTCCTGTGACACTAGCTATAGATTCCGATGGTTCACTTCAGGTTTACTGTATCCCTCTGACCTTCTTATTGACGATGAAACACAGAAATGGCATCGGAAATAAATACAAAAGGCACAATGCCGACTTAAGTACAAGAAGATTGACTCTTCTTACTGTCTATGTTTTGAACCATTCCATTGACACTAGTTATAGATTCCGATGCTTCACTGCAGGTTTACTGTATCCCTTGGACGTTCTTATTGACGACGAAAAACAGAAATTGCATCGGAATTAAATAAAAAAGGCACAATGAAGACTTAAGTACACGAAGACTGACTCTTCTTACTGACTGTGCTTTGAACCATACCTGTGACACTAGTTATAGTTTCCGATGCTTCACTTCAGGTTTACTGTATCCCTTGGACCTTCTTATTGACGATGAAACACAGAAATTGCATCGGAATTAAATACAAAAGGCAGAATGCCGAATAAGTACACGTAGACTGAGTCTTCGTACTGTCTATGTTTTGAACCATTCCTGTGGCACTAGTTGTAGATTCCGATGCTTCACTTCATGTTTACTGTATCCCTTGGAAATTCTTATTGACGATGAAACACAGAAATTCCTCGGAATTAAATACAAAAGACACAATGCCGACTCAAGTACAAGAAGACCGACTCTTCCAACTGTCTATGTTTTGAACCATTCCTGTGACACTGGTTATAGATTCCGAAGCTTCACTTCAGGTATACTGTACCCCTCTGACCGTCTTGTTGACGATGAAACACAGAAATTGCATCGGAATTAAATACAAAACGCACAATGCCGAATTTAGTACAAGAAGACTGACTCTTCTTACTGTCTATTTTTGAACCAGTCCTGTGACACTAGCTATAGATTCCGATGCTTCACTTCAGGTTTACTGTATCCCTCTGACCTTATTGACGATGAAACACAGAAATTGCATCGGAATTAAATACAAAAGGCACAATGCCGACTCAATTTCAAGAAGACTGACTCTTCTTACTTTCTATGTTTTGAACCATTCCTGTGACACTAGTTATTGATTCCGATGCTTCACTCCAGGTTTACTGTATCCCTTGGACCTTCTTATTGACGATGAGACACAGAAATTGCATCGGAATTAAATACAAAAATCAAAATGTCGAATTATGTACAAGAAGACTGACACTACTTACGCTCTATGATTTGAACCATTCCCGTGACACTAGTTATAGATTCCGATGCTTCACTCCAGGTTTACTGTATCCCTTGGACCTTCTTATTGACGATGAAACACAGAAATTGCATCAGAATTAAGTTCAAAAGGCACAATGCCGTGTTAAGGAGAAGAAGACTGACTGTTCTTACTTACTATGTTTTCAACCATTCCTGTGACACTAGTTATAGATTCCGATGCTTCAGTTCAGGTTTATTGTATCCCTCTGACCTTCTTATTGTCGATGAAACACAGAAATTGCATCGGAATTAAATAGAAAAGGCACAATGTCGACTTATGTTCAAGAAGACTGTCTCTTTTTACTGTCTATGTTTGAACCATTCCTGTGACACTAGTTATAGATTCCGATGCTTCACTCTAGGTTTACTGTATCCCTTGGACCTTCTTAGTGACAATGAAACACAGAAATTGCATCATAATTAAATAGAAAAGGCACAATGCCGACTTAAGTACAAGAAGACTGACACTTCTTACTGACTATGTTTTGAACCATTCCTGTGACACTAGTTATAGATTCCGATGCTTCACTCCAGGTTTACTGTATCCCTTGGACCTTCTTATTGACGATGAAAAACAGAAATTGCATCGGAATTAAATACAAGAGGCACAATGCCGACTTAAGGACAAGGAGACTGACTCTTCTCACTGACTATGTTTTGAACCATTCCTGTGACACTAGTTATAGATTCCGATGCTTCACTTCAGGACTACTGTATCCCTTTGACCTTCTTATCGACAATGAAACACAGAAATTCCATCGGAATTAAATACAAAAGGCACAATGCCGACTTAAGTACAAGTAGACTCACTCTTCTTACTGTCTCACTTTAAAACATACCTGTGACCCTAGTTATAGATTCGGATGATTCACTTCAGGTTTACTGTATCCCTCTGACCTTCTTATTGCCGGTGAAACACAGAAATTGCATCGGAATTAAATACGAAAGGCACAATGCCAACTTAAGTACTAGAAGACTGACTCTTCTTACTGACTATGATTTGAACCATTCCTGTAACACTAGTTATAGATTCCGATGCTACACTTCAGGTTTACTGTATCCCTCTGACCTTCTTATTGACGATGAAACACAGAAATAGCTTCGGAATTAAATAGAAAAGGCACAATGCCGACTTAGGTACATGAAGACTGACTGTTCTTACTGTCTATGTTTTGAACCATTGCTGTGCCACTAGTTGTAGATTCCGATGCTTCACATCATGTTTACTGTATCCCTTGGACCTTGTTATTGACGATGAAACACAGAAATTGCTCGGAATTAAATACAAAAGACACAATGCTGACTCAAGTACAAGAAGACTGACTCTTCCAACTGTCTATGTTTTGAACCATTCCTGTGACACTGGTTATAGATTCCGAAGTTTCACTTCAGGTATACTGTACCCCTCTGACCGTCTTGTTGACGATAAAACACAGAAATTGCATCGGAATTAAATACAAAACGCACAACGCCGAATTAAGTACAAGGAGACTGACTCCTCTTACTCTTTTTGAACCAGTCCTGTGACACTAGCTATAGTTTCCGATGCTTCACTTCAGGTTTAACGTATCCCTCTGACCTTATTGACGATCAAACACAGAAATTGCATCGGAATTAAATACAAAAGGCACAATGCCGACTTAAGTTCAAGAAGACTGACTCTTCTCACTTTCTATGTTTTGAACCATTCCTGTGACACTAGTTATTGATTCCGATGCTTCACTCCAGGTTTACTGTATCCCTTGGACCTTCTTATTGACGATGAGACACAGAAATCGCATCGGAATTAAATACAAAATGCAAAATGTCGACTTAAGTACAAGAAGACTGACTCTTCTTACTCTCTATGATTTGAACCATTCCTGTGACACTAGTTATAGATTCCGATGCTTTACTCCAGGTTTACTGTATCCCTTGGACCTTCTTATTGACGATGAAACACTGAAATTGCATCGGAATTAAATACAAAAGGCACAATGCCGACTTAAGGAGAAGAAGACTGACTGTTCTTACTGACTATGTTTTGAATCATTCCTATGACACTAGTTATAGATTCCGATGCTTCAGTTCAGGTTTATTGTATCCCTCTGACCTTCTTATTGTCGATGAAACACAGAAATTGCATCGGAATTATATAGAAAAGGCACAATGTCGACTTATGGACAAGAAGACTGACTCCTCTTACTGACTATGTTATGAACCATTCCTGTGACACTAGCTACAGATTCCGATGGTTCACTTCAGGTTTACTGTATCCCTCTGACCTTCTTATTGACGATGAAACACAGAAATGGCATCGGAAATAAATACAAAAGGCACAATGCCGACTTAAGTACAAGATGATTGACTCTTCTTACTGTCTATGTTTTGAACCATTCCATTGACACTAGTTATAGATTCCGATGCTTCACTGCAGGTTTACTGTATCCCTTGGACGTTCTTATTGAAGTTGAAAAACAGAAATTGCATCGGAATTAAATAAAAAAGGCACAATGAAGACTTAAGTACACGAAGACTGACTCTTCTTACTGACTATGCTTTGAACCATACCTGTGACACTAGTTATAGTTTCCCATGCTTCACTTCAAGTTTACTGTATCCCTCGGACCTTCTTATTGACGATGAAACACAGAAATTGCATCGGAATTAAATACAAAACGCACAATGCCGAATTTAGTACAAGAAGACTGACTCTTCTTACTGTCTATTTTTGAACCAGTCCGGTGACACTAGCTATAGATTCCGATGCTTCACTTCAGGTTTACTGTATCCCTCTGACCTTATTGACGATGAAACACAGAAATTGCATCGGAATTAAATACAAAAGGCACAATGCCGACTTAAGTTCAAGAAGACTGACTCTTCTTACTTTCTATGTTTTGAACCATTCCTGTGACACTAGTTATTGATTCCGATGCTTCACTCCAGGTTTACTGTATCCCTTGGACCTTCTTATTGACGATGAGACACAGAAATTGCATCGGAATTAAATACAAAATGCAAAATGTCGACTTATGTACAAGAAGACTGACTCTTCTTACTCTCTATGATTTGAACCATTCCTGTGACACTAGTTATAGATTCCGATGCTTCACTCCAGCTTTACTGTATCCCTTGGACCTTCTTATTGACGATGAAACACAGAAATTGCATCAGAATTAAATACAAAAGGCACAATGCCGAGTTAAGGAGAAGAAGACTGACTGTTCTTACTTACTATGTTTGAACCATTCCTGTGACACTAGTTATAGATTCCGATGCTTCAGTTCAGGATTATTGTATCCCTCTGACCTTCTTAGTGTCGATGAAACACAGAAATTGCATCGGAATTAAATAGAAAAGGCACAATGTCGGCTTATGTTCAAGAAGACTGTCTCTTTTTACTGTCTATGTTTGAACCATTCCTGTGACACTAGTTATAGATTCCGATGCTTCACTCTAGGTTTACTGTATCCCTTGGACCTTCTTAGTGACAATGAAACACAGAAATTGCATCATAATTAAATAGAAAAGGCACAATGCCGACTTAAGTACAAGAAGACTGACACTTCTTACTGACTATGTTTTGAACCATTCCTGTGACACTAGTTATAGATTCCGATGCTTCACTTCAGGTTTACTGTATCCCTTGGACCTTCTTATTGACGATGAAACACAGAAATTGCATTGGAATTAAATACAAGAGGCACAATGCCGACTTAAGTACAAGAAGATTGACGCTTCTTACTGTCTATGTTTTGAACCATTCCATTGACACTAGTTATAGATTCCGATGCTTCACTCCAGGTTTACTGTGTCCCTTGGACGTCTTATTGACGATGAAACACAGAAATTGCAACGGAATTAAATGCAAAAGGCAAAATGTCGACTTAAGTACAAGAATACTGACACTTCTTACTCTCTATGATTTGAACCATACCTGTGACACTAGTTATAGATTCCGATGCTTCAGTTCATATTTATTGTATCCCTCTGACCTTCCTATTGACGATGAAACACAGAAATTGCATCGGAATTAAATAGAAAAGGCACAATGTCGACTTAAGTTCAAGAAGACTGACTCTTCTTACTGACTATGTTTTGAACCATTCCTGTGACACTAGTTATAGATTCCGATGCTTCACGCCAGGTTTACCGTACCCCTTGGACCTTCTTATTGACGATGAAACACAGAAATTGCATCGGAATTAAATATAAGAGGCACAATGCCGACTTAAGGACAAGGAGACTGACTCTTCTCACTGACTATGTTTTGAACCATTCCTGTGACACTAGTTATAGATTCCGATGCTTCACTTCAGGACTACTGTATCCCTCTGACCTTCTTATTGACGATGAAACACAGAAATTCCATCGGAATTAAATACAAAGGCACAATGCCGACTTAAGTACAAGAAGACTGACTCTTCTTACTGTCTATGTTTGAAACATACCTGTGACCCTAGTTATCGATTCAGATGCTTCACTTCAGGTTTACTGTATCCCTCTGACCTTCTTATTGCCGGTGAAACACAGAAATTGCATCGGAATTAAATACGAAAGCACAATGCCAACTTAAGTACAAGAAGACTGACTCTTCTTACTGACTATGATTTGAACCATTCCTGTAACACTAGTTATAGATTCCGATGCTTCACTTCAGGTTTACTGTATCCCTCTGACCATCTTATTGACGATGAAACACAGAAATAGCTTCGGAATTAAATAGAAAAAGCACAATGCCGAATTTAGTACAAGAAGACTGACTCTCCTTACTGTCTATTTTTGAACCAGTCCTGTGACACTAGCTACAGATTCCGATGCTTCACTTCAGGTTTACTGTATCCCTCTGACCTTATTGATGATGATACGCAGAAATTGCATCGGAATTAAATACAAAAGGCACAATGCCGACTTAAGTACAAGAAGACTGACACTTCTTACTGACTATGTTTTGAACCATTCCTGTGACACTAGTTATAGATTCCGATGCTTCACTTCAGGTTTACTGTAACCCTTGGACCTTCTTATTGACGATGAGACACAGAAATTGCATCGGAATTAAATACAAAATGCAAAATGTCGACTTATGTACAAGAAGACTGACTCTTCTTTATCTCTATGATTTGAACCATTCCTGTGTCACTAGTTATAGATTCCGATGCTTCACTCCAGGTTTACTGTATCCCTTGGACCTTCTTATTGACGATGAAACACAGAAATTGCGTCAGAATTAAATACAAAAGGCACAATGCCGAGTTAAGGAGAAGAAGACTGACTGTTCTTACTGACTATGTTTTGAACCATTCCTGTGACACTAGTTATAGATTCCGATGCTTCAGTTCAGGTTTATTGTATCCCTCTGACCATCTTATTGTCGATGAAACACAGAAATTGAATCGGAATTAAATAGAAAAGGCACAATGTCGACTTATGTTCAAGAAGACTGTCTCTTTTTACTGTCTATGTTTGAACCATTCCTGTGACACTAGTTATAGATTCCGATGCTTCACTCTAGGTTTACTGTATCCCTTGGACCCTCTTAGTGACAATGAAACACAGAAATTGCATCAGAATTAAATAGAAAAGGCACAATGCCGACTTAAGTACAAGAAGACTGACACTTCTTACTGACTATGTTTTGAACCATTCCTGTGACACTAGTTATAGATTCCGATGCTTCACTTCAGGTTTAGTGTATCCCTTGGACCTTCTTATTGACGATGAAACACAGAAATTGCATTGGAATTAAATACAAGAGGCACAATGCCGACTTAAGTACAAGAAGATTAACTCTTCTTACTGTCTATGTTTTGAACCATTCCATTGACACTAGTTATAGATTCCGATGCTTCACTCCAGGTTTACTGAATCCCTTGGACCTTCTTATTGACGATGAAACACAGAAATTGCATCGGAATTAAATACAAAATGCACAATGCCGACTTAAGGACAAGAGGACTGACCCTTCTTACTGACTATGCCTTTGAACCATTCCTGTGACACTAGCTATAGATTCCGATGCTACACTTCAGGTTTACTGTATCCCTCTGACCTTCTTAGTGACGATGAAACACAGAAATTCCATCGGAATTAAATACAAGAGGCACAACGCCGACTTAAGTACAAGAAGATTGGCTCTTTTTACTGTCTATGTTTTGAACCATTCCATTGACACTAGTTATAGATTCCGATGGTTCACTCCAGGTTTACTGTATCCCTTGGACGTTCTCATTGACGGTGAAACACAGAAATAGCATCCGAATTATATATGAAAGGCACAATGCCAACTTAAGTACAAGAAGGCTGACTCTTCTTACTGACTATGACTTGAACCATTCCTGTGACAAAAGTTATAGATTCCGATGCTTCACTTCAGGTTTACTGTATCCCTCTGACCTTCTTATTGATGATGAAACACAGAAATAGCATCGGAATTAAATAGAAAAGGCACAATGCCGACTTAAGTACATGAAGACAGACTCTTCTTACTGTCTATGTTTTGAACCTTTCCTGTGACACTAGTTGTAGTTTCCGATGCTTCACTTCAGGTTTACTGTATCCCATGGACCTTCTTATTGACGATGAAACACATCAATTGCATCGGAATTAAATACAAAAGACACAATGCCGACTTAAGTACAAGAAGACTGACTCTTCCAACGGTCTATGTTTTGAATCATTCCTGTGACACTAGTTATAGATTCCGATGCTTCACTCCAGGATTACTGTATCCCTTGGACCTTCTTATTGGCGATGAAACACAGATATTGCATCGGAATTAAATACAAAAGGCACAATGCCGCCTTATGAACAAGAAGACTGACTCTTCTTACTGACTATGTTATGAACCATTCCTGTGACACTAGCTATAGATTCTGATGGTTCACTTCAGGTTTACTGTATCCCTCTGACGTTCTTATTGGCGACGAAACACAGAAATGGCATCGGAATTAAATACAAAAGGCACAATGCCGACTTAAGTACAAGATCATTGACTCTTCTTACTGTCTATGTTTTGAACCATTCCATTGACACTAGTTATAGATTCCGATGCTTCACTGCAGGTTTACTGTATCCCTTGGACGTTCTTATTGACGATGAAAAACGGAAATTGCATCGGAATTAAATAGAAAAGGCACAATGAAGACTTAAGTACAAGAAGACTGACTGTTCTTACTGACTATGTATTGAACCATACCTGTGACACTAGTTATAGTTTCCGATGCTTCACTTCAGGTTTACTGTATCCCTTGGACCTACTTATTGACGATGAAACACAGAAATTGCATCGGAATTAAATACAAAAGGCAAAATGCCGAATAAGTACACGAAGACTGACTCTTCTTACTGTCTATGTTTTAAACCATTCCTGTGACACTAGTTATAAATTCCGATGCTACACTCCAGGTTTACTGCATCCCTTGGACCTTCTTATTGACGATGAAACACAGAAATTGCATCGGAATTGAATTCAAAAGGCACAATGCCGACTTAAGGACAAGAAGACTGACTGTTCTCACTGACTATGCTTTGAACCATTCCTGTGACACTAGTTATAGATTCCGATGCTTCAGTTCAGGTTAATTGTATCCCTCTGACCTTCTTATTGACGATGAAACACAGAAATTGCATCGGAATTAAATAGAAAAGGCACAATGTCGACTTAAGTACAAGAAGACTGTGTCTTCATACTGTCTATGTTTGAACCATTCCTGTGACACTAGTTATAGATTCCGATGCTTCACTCCAGGTTTACTGTATACCTTGGACCTTCTTATTGACGATGCAACACAGAAATAGCTTCGGAATTAAATAGAAAAGGCACAATGCCGACTTAGGAACATGTAGACTGACTCTTCTTACTGTCTATGTTTTGAACCATTGCTGTGACACTAGTTGCAGATTCCGATGCTTCACATCTTGTTTACTGTATCCCTTGGACCTTGTTATTGACGATGAAACACAGAAATTGCTTGGAATTAAATACAAAAGACACAATGCTGACTCAAGTACAAGAAGACTGACTCTTCCAACTGTCTATGTTTTGAACCATTCCTGTGACACTGGTTATAGATTCCGAAGCTTCACTTCAGGTATACTGTACCCCTCTGACCGTCTTGTTGACGATGAAACACAGAAATTGCATCGGAATTAAATACAAAACGCACAACGCCGAATTAAGTACAAGAAGACTGACTCCTCTTACTGTCTATTTTTGAACCAGTCCTGTGACACTAGCTATAGATTCCGATGCTTCCCTTCAGGTTTACTGTATCCCTCTGACCTTATTGACGATGAAACACAGAAATTGCATCGGAATTAAATACAAAAGGCACAATGCCGACTTAAGTTCAAGAAGAGTGACTCTTCTTACTTTCTATATTTGAACCATTCCTGTGACACTAGTTATTGATTCCGATGCTTCACTCCAGGTTTACTGTATCCCTTGGACCTTCTTATTGACGATGAGACACAGAAATTGCATCGGAATTAAATACAAAACGCAAAATGTCGACTTAAGTACAAGAAGACTGACTCTTCTTACTCTCTATGATTTGAACCATTCCTGTGACACTAGTTATAGATTATGATGCTTCACTCCAGGTTTACTGTAACCCTTGGACCTTCTTATTGACGATGAAACACAGAAATTGCATCGGACTGTTCTTACTGACTATGTTTTGAACCATTCCTGTGACACTAGTTATAGATTCCGATGCTTCAGTTCAGGTTTATTGTATCCCTCTGACCTTCGTATTGTCGATGAAACACAGAAATTGCATCGGAATTAAATAGAAAAGGCACAATGTCGACTTATGTTAAAGAAGACTGTCTCTTTTTACTGTCTATGTTTGAACCATTCCTGTGACACTAGTTATAGATTCCGATGCTTCACTCTAGGTTTACTGTATCCCTTGGACCTTCTTAGTGACAATGAAACACAGAAATTGCATCAGAATTAAATAGAAAAGGCAAAATGCCGACTTAAGTACAAGAAGATTGACTATTCTTACTGTCTATGTTTTGAACCATTCCATTGACACTAGTTATAGATTCCGATGCTTCACTCCAGGTTTACTGTGTCCCTTGGACGTCTTATTGACGATGAAACACAGAAATTGCAACGGAATTAAATGCAAAAGGCAAAATGTCGACTTAAGTACAAGAATACTGACACTTCTTACTCTCTATGATTTGAACCATACCTGTGACACTAGTTATAGATTCCGATGCTTCAGTTCATATTTATTGTATCCCTCTGACCTTCCTATTGACGATGAAACACAGAAATTGCATCGGAATTAAATAGAAAAGGCACAATGTCGACTTAAGTTCAAGAGGACTGACTCTTCTTACTGACTATGTTTTGAACCATTCCTGTGACACTAGTTATAGATTCCGATGCTTCACGCCAGGTTTACCGTACCCCTTGGACCTTCTTATTGACGATGAAACACAGAAATTGCATCGGAATTAAATATAAGAGGCACAATGCCGACTTAAGGACAAGGAGACTGACTCTTCTCACTGACTATGTTTTGAACCATTCCTGTGACACTAGTTATAGATTCCGATGCTTCACTTCAGGACTACTGTATCCCTCTGACCTTCTTATTGACGATGAAACACAGAAATTCCATCGGAATTAAATACAAAGGCACAATGCCGACTTAAGTACAAGAAGACTGACTCTTCTTACTGTCTATGTTTGAAACATACCTGTGACCCTAGTTATCGATTCAGATGCTTCACTTCAGGTTTACTGTATCCCTCTGACCTTCTTATTGCCGGTGAAACACAGAAATTGCATCGGAATTAAATACGAAAGCACAATGCCAACTTAAGTACAAGAAGACTGACTCTTCTTACTGACTATGATTTGAACCATTCCTGTAACACTAGTTATAGATTCCGATGCTTCACTTCAGGTTTACTGTATCCCTCTGACCATCTTATTGACGATGAAACACAGAAATAGCTTCGGAATTAAATAGAAAAAGCACAATGCCGAATTTAGTACAAGAAGACTGACTCTCCTTACTGTCTATTTTTGAACCAGTCCTGTGACACTAGCTACAGATTCCGATGCTTCACTTCAGGTTTACTGTATCCCTCTGACCTTATTGATGATGATACGCAGAAATTGCATCGGAATTAAATACAAAAGGCACAATGCCGACTTAAGTACAAGAAGACTGACACTTCTTACTGACTATGTTTTGAACCATTCCTGTGACACTAGTTATAGATTCCGATGCTTCACTTCAGGTTTACTGTATCCCTTGGACCTTCTTATTGACGATGAGACACAGAAATTGCATCGGAATTAAATACAAAATGCAAAATGTCGACTTATGTACAAGAAGACTGACTCTTCTTTATCTCTATGATTTGAACCATTCCTGTGTCACTAGTTATAGATTCCGATGCTTCACTCCAGGTTTACTGTATCCCTTGGACCTTCTTATTGACGATGAAACACAGAAATTGCGTCAGAATTAAATACAAAAGGCACAATGCCGAGTTAAGGAGAAGAAGACTGACTGTTCTTACTGACTATGTTTTGAACCATTCCTGTGACACTAGTTATAGATTCCGATGCTTCAGTTCAGGTTTATTGTATCCCTCTGACCATCTTATTGTCGATGAAACACAGAAATTGCATCGGAATTAAATAGAAAAGGCACAATGTCGACTTATGTTCAAGAAGACTGTCTCTTTTTACTGTCTATGTTTGAACCATTCCTGTGACACTAGTTATAGATTCCGATGCTTCACTCTAGGTTTACTGTATCCCTTGGACCCTCTTAGTGACAATGAAACACAGAAATTGCATCAGAATTAAATAGAAAAGGCACAATGCCGACTTAAGTACAAGAAGACTGACACTTCTTACTGACTATGTTTTGAACCATTCCTGTGACACTAGTTATAGATTCCGATGCTTCACTTCAGGTTTAGTGTATCCCTTGGACCTTCTTATTGACGATGAAACACAGAAATTGCATTGGAATTAAATACAAGAGGCACAATGCCGACTTAAGTACAAGAAGATTAACTCTTCTTACTGTCTATGTTTTGAACCATTCCATTGACACTAGTTATAGATTCCGATGCTTCACTCCAGGTTTACTGAATCCCTTGGACCTTCTTATTGACGATGAAACACAGAAATTGCATCGGAATTAAATACAAAATGCACAATGCCGACTTAAGGACAAGAGGACTGACCCTTCTTACTGACTATGCCTTTGAACCATTCCTGTGACACTAGCTATAGATTCCGATGCTACACTTCAGGTTTACTGTATCCCTCTGACCTTCTTAGTGACGATGAAACACAGAAATTCCATCGGAATTAAATACAAGAGGCACAACGCCGACTTAAGTACAAGAAGATTGGCTCTTTTTACTGTCTATGTTTTGAACCATTCCATTGACACTAGTTATAGATTCCGATGGTTCACTCCAGGTTTACTGTATCCCTTGGACGTTCTCATTGACGGTGAAACACAGAAATAGCATCCGAATTATATATGAAAGGCACAATGCCAACTTAAGTACAAGAAGGCTGACTCTTCTTACTGACTATGACTTGAACCATTCCTGTGACAAAAGTTATAGATTCCGATGCTTCACTTCAGGTTTACTGTATCCCTCTGACCTTCTTATTGATGATGAAACACAGAAATAGCATCGGAATTAAATAGAAAAGGCACAATGCCGACTTAAGTACATGAAGACAGACTCTTCTTACTGTCTATGTTTTGAACCTTTCCTGTGACACTAGTTGTAGTTTCCGATGCTTCACTTCAGGTTTACTGTATCCCATGGACCTTCTTATTGACGATGAAACACATCAATTGCATCGGAATTAAATACAAAAGACACAATGCCGACTTAAGTACAAGAAGACTGACTCTTCCAACGGTCTATGTTTTGAATCATTCCTGTTACACTAGTTATAGATTCCGATGCTTCACTCCAGGATTACTGTATCCCTTGGACCTTCTTATTGGCGATGAAACACAGATATTGCATCGGAATTAAATACAAAAGGCACAATGCCGCCTTATGAACAAGAAGACTGACTCTTCTTACTGACTATGTTATGAACCATTCCTGTGACACTAGCTATAGATTCTGATGGTTCACTTCAGGTTTACTGTATCCCTCTGACGTTCTTATTGGCGACGAAACACAGAAATGGCATCGGAATTAAATACAAAAGGCACAATGCCGACTTAAGTACAAGATCATTGACTCTTCTTACTGTCTATGTTTTGAACCATTCCATTGACACTAGTTATAGATTCCGATGCTTCACTGCAGGTTTACTGTATCCCTTGGACGTTCTTATTGACGATGAAAAACGGAAATTGCATCGGAATTAAATAGAAAAGGCACAATGAAGACTTAAGTACAAGAAGACTGACTGTTCTTACTGACTATGTATTGAACCATACCTGTGACACTAGTTATAGTTTCCGATGCTTCACTTCAGGTTTACTGTATCCCTTGGACCTTGTTATTGACGATGAAACACAGAAATTGCATCGGAATTAAATACAAAAGGCAAAATGCCGAATAAGTACACGAAGACTGACTCTTCTTACTGTCTATGCTTTAAACCATTCCTGTGACACTAGTTATAAATTCCGATGCTACACTCCAGGTTTACTGCATCCCTTGGACCTTCTTATTGACGATGAAACACAGAAATTGCATCGGAATTGAATTCAAAAGGCACAATGCCGACTTAAGGACAAGAAGACTGACTGTTCTCACTGACTATGCTTTGAACCATTCCTGTGACACTAGTTATAGATTCCGATGCTTCAGTTCAGGTTAATTGTATCCCTCTGACCTTCTTATTGACGATGAAACACAGAAATTGCATCGGAATTAAATAGAAAAGGCACAATGTCGACTTAAGTACAAGAAGACTGTGTCTTCATACTGTCTATGTTTGAACCATTCCTGTGACACTAGTTATAGATTCCGATGCTTCACTCCAGGTTTACTGTATACCTTGGACCTTCTTATTGACGATGCAACACAGAAATAGCTTCGGAATTAAATAGAAAAGGCACAATGCCGACTTAGGAACATGTAGACTGACTCTTCTTACTGTCTATGTTTTGAACCATTGCTGTGACACTAGTTGCAGATTCCGATGCTTCACATCTTGTTTACTGTATCCCTTGGACCTTGTTATTGACGATGAAACACAGAAATTGCTTGGAATTAAATACAAAAGACACAATGCTGACTCAAGTACAAGAAGACTGACTCTTCCAACTGTCTATGTTTTGAACCATTCCTGTGACACTGGTTATAGATTCCGAAGCTTCACTTCAGGTATACTGTACCCCTCTGACCGTCTTGTTGACGATGAAACACAGAAATTGCATCGGAATTAAATACAAAACGCACAACGCCGAATTAAGTACAAGAAGACTGACTCCTCTTACTGTCTATTTTTGAACCAGTCCTGTGACACTAGCTATAGATTCCGATGCTTCCCTTCAGGTTTACTGTATCCCTCTGACCTTATTGACGATGAAACACAGAAATTGCATCGGAATTAAATACAAAAGGCACAATGCCGACTTAAGTTCAAGAAGAGTGACTCTTCTTACTTTCTATATTTGAACCATTCCTGTGACACTAGTTATTGATTCCGATGCTTCACTCCAGGTTTACTGTATCCCTTGGACCTTCTTATTGACGATGAGACACAGAAATTGCATCGGAATTAAATACAAAACGCAAAATGTCGACTTAAGTACAAGAAGACTGACTCTTCTTACTCTCTATGATTTGAACCATTCCTGTGACACTAGTTATAGATTATGATGCTTCACTCCAGGTTTACTGTAACCCTTGGACCTTCTTATTGACGATGAAACACAGAAATTGCATCGGACTGTTCTTACTGACTATGTTTTGAACCATTCCTGTGACACTAGTTATAGATTCCGATGCTTCAGTTCAGGTTTATTGTATCCCTCTGACCTTCGTATTGTCGATGAAACACAGAAATTGCATCGGAATTAAATAGAAAAGGCACAATGTCGACTTATGTTAAAGAAGACTGTCTCTTTTTACTGTCTATGTTTGAACCATTCCTGTGACACTAGTTATAGATTCCGATGCTTCACTCTAGGTTTACTGTATCCCTTGGACCTTCTTAGTGACAATGAAACACAGAAATTGCATCAGAATTAAATAGACAAGGCAAAATGCCGACTTAAGTACAAGAAGATTGACTATTCTTACTGTCTATGTTTTGAACCATTCCATTGACACTAGTTATAGATTCCGATGCTTCACTCCAGGTTTACTGTATCCCTTGGACGTCTTATTGACGATGAAACACAGAAATTGCAACGGAATTAAATGCAAAAGGGAAAATGTCGACTTAAGTACAAGAATACTGACCCTTCTTACTCTCTATGATTTGAACCATTCCTGTGACACTAGTTATAGATTCCGATGCTTCACTCCAGGATTACTGTATCAGTTGGACCTTCTTATTGACGATGAAACACAGAAATTGCATCGGAATTAAACACAAAATGCACAATGCCGACTTAAGGACAAGAGGACTGACTCTTCTTACAGACTATGCCTTTGAACCATTCCTGTGACACTAGCTATAGATTCCGATGCTACACTTCAGGTTTACTGTATCCCTCTGACCTTCTTATTGACGATGAAACACTGAAATTCCATCGGAATTAAATACAAAAGGCACAATGCCGACTTAAGTACAAGAAGATTGGCTCTTCTTACTGTCTATGTTTTGAACCATTCCATTGACACTAGTTATAGGTTCCGATGATTCACTCCAGGTTTACTGTATCCCTTGGACGTTTTTATTGACGATGAAACACAGAAATTGCATCGGAGTGAAATATGAAAGGCACAATGCCAACTTAAGTACAAGAACACTGACTCTTCTGACTGACAATGATTTGAACCATTCCTGTGACACAAGTTATAGATTCCGATGCTTCACTTCAGGTTTACTGTATCCCTGTGACCTACTTATTGACGATGAAACACAGAAATTGCATCGGAATTATATACAGAAGGCACACTGCCGACTTAAGTACAAGAAAACTGACTCTTCCTACTGTCTATTCCTGTGACACTACTTATAGATTCCGATGCTTCACATTAGGTTTACTGTATCCCTCAGACCCTCTTATTGACGATGAAACACAGAAATTGCATCAGAATTAAATACGAAAGGCACAATGCCGACTTAAGTACAAGAGGACTGACTCTTCCTACTGTCTATGCTTTGAACCATTCCTGTGACACTAGTTATAGATTCCGATGCTTCACTTCAGGTTTACTGTATCCCTCTGACCTTCTTATTGACGGTGAAACACAGAAATTGCATCGGAATTAAATAGAAAAGGCACAATGCCGACTTAAGTACATGAAGACTGACTCTTCTTATTGTCTATGTTTTGAACCATATTTGTGACACTAGTTGTAGATTCCGATGCTTCACATCATGTTTACTGTATCCCTTGGACCTTGTTATTGACGATGAAACACAGAAATTGCTCGGAATTAAATACAAAAGACACAATGCTGACTCAAGTACAAGAAGACTGACTCTTCCAACTGTCTATGTTTTGAACCATTCCTGTGACGCTGGTTATAGATTCCGAAGCTTCACTTCAGGTATACTGTACCCCTCTGACCGTCTTGTTGACGATGAAACACAGAAATTGCATCGGAATTAAATACAAAACGCACAACGCCGAATTAAGTACAAGAAGACTGACTCCTCTTACTGTCTATTTTTGAACCAGTCCTGTGACACTAGCTATAGATTCCGATGCTTCACTTCAGGTTTACTGTATCCCTCTGACCTTATTGACGATGAAACACAGAAATTGCACAGGAATTAAATACAAAAGGCACAATGCCGACTTAAGTTCAAGAAGACTGACTATTCTTACTTTCTATGTTTTGAACCATTCCTGTGACACTAGTTATTGATTCCGATGCTTCATTCCAGGTTTACTGTATCCCTTGGACCTTCTTATTGACGATGAGACACAGAAATTGCATCGGAATTAAATACAAAATGCAAAATGTCGACTTAAGTACAAGAAGACTGACTCTTCTTACTTTCTATGATTTGAACCATTCCTGTGACACTAGTTATAGATTCTGATGCTTCACTCCAGGTTTACTGTATCCCTTGGACCTACTTATTGACGATGAAACACAGAAATTGCATCGGAATTAAATACAAAAGGCACAATGCCGACTTAAGGAGAAGAAGACTGACTGTTCTTACTGACTATGTTTTGAACCATTCCTGTGACACTAGTTATAGATTCCGATGCTTCAGTTTAGGTTTATTGTATCCCTCTGACCTTCGTATTGTCGATGAAACACAGAAATTGCATCGGAATTAAATAGAAAAGGCACAATGTCGACTTATGTTCAAGAAGACTGTCTCTTTTTGCTGTCTATGTTTGAACCATTCCTGTGACACTAGTTATAGTTTCCGATGCTTCACTCTAGGTTTACTGTATCCCTTGGACCTTCTTAGTGACAATGAAACACAGAAGTTGCATCAGAATTAAATAGAAAAGGCACAATGCCGACTTAAGTACAAGAAGATTGACTCTTCTTACTGTCTATGTTTTGAACCATTCCATTGACACTAGTTATAGATTCCGATGCTTCACTCCAGGTTTACTGTATCCCTTGGACGTCTTATTGACGATGAAACGCAGAAATTGCAACGGAATTAAATGCAAAAGGCAAAATGTCGACTTAAGGACAAGAATACTGACCCTTCTTACTCTCTATGATTTGAACCATTCCTGTGACACTAGTTATAGATTCCGATGCTTCACTCCAGGATTACTGTATCCCTTGGACCTTCTTATTGACGATGAAACACAGAAATTGCATCGGAATTAAATACAAAATGCACAATGCCGACTTAAGGACAAGAGGACTGACTCTTCTTACTGACTATGCCTTTGAACCATTCCTGTGACACTAGCTATAGATTCCGATGCTACACTTCAGGTTTACTGTATCCCTCTGACCTTCTTATTGACGATGAAACACAGAAATTCCATCGGAATTAAATACAAAAGGCACAATGCCGACTTAAGTACAAGAAGATTGTCTCTTCTTACTGTCTATGTTTTGAACCATTCCATTGACACTAGTTATAGATTCCGATGATTCACTCCAGGTTTACTGTATCCCTTGGACGTTCTTATTGACGATGAAACACAGAAATTGCATCGGAGTTAAATATGAAAGGCACAATGCCAACTTAAGTACAAGAAGACTGACTCTTCTTACTGACAATGATTTGAACCATTCCTGTGACACAAGTTATAGATTCCGATGCTTCACTTCAGGTTTACTGTATCCCTGTGACCTACTTATTGACGATGGAACACAAAAATTGCATCGGAATTATATACAGAAGGCACACTGCCGACTTAAGTACAAGAAAACTGACTCTTCCTACTGTCTATTCCTGTGACACTAGTTATAGATTCCGATGCTTCACATTAGGTTTACTGTATCCCTCAGACCCTCTTATTGACGATGAAACACAGAAATTGCATCGGAATTAAATACGAAAGGCACAATGCCGACTTAAGTACAAGAAGACTGACTCTTCCTACTGTCTATGCTTTGAACCATTCCTGTGACACTAGTTATAGATTCCGATGCTTCACTTCAGGTTAACTGTATCCCTCTGACCTTCTAATTGACGGTGAAACACAGAAATTGCATCGGAATTAGATGCAAAAGGCACAATGGTGACTCAAGTACAAGAAGACTGGCTCTTCTAACTGTCTATGTTTTGAACCTTTCCTGTGAGACCGGTTTTAAATTCCGATGCTTAACTTCAGGTTTACTGTATCAATCTGACCTTCTTATTGACGATGAAGCATAGAAATTGCATCGGGATTAAATACAAAAGGCACAATGCCGACTTAAGTACAAGAATACTGGCTCTTCATACTGTCTATGATTCGAACCTTTCCTGTGAGACAGGTTTTAGATTCCGTTGCTTCACTTCCGGTTTACTGTACCCCATGGCCCTTCTTATTGACGACGAAACACAGAAATTGCATCGGAATGAAATACAAAAGGCACAATACCGACTTAAGTACAAGAACACTGACTCTTCTTACTGTCTATGATTTGAACCATTCCTGTGACACTAGTTATAGATTCCGATGCTTCACTTCAGGTATACTGTATCCCTCTGACTTTCTTATTGACGATGAAACACAGAAATTGCATCGGAATTAAATACAAAAGGCACAATGCCGACTCAAGTACAAGAAAACTGGCTCTTCTTACTATCTATGTTTTGAACCGTTCCTGTGAGACCGGTTTTAGATTCCGATGCTTCACTTCAGGTTTACTGTATCACGTGGACCTTCTTATTGACGATGAATCACAGAAATAGCATCGGATTTAAATACAAAATCACAATGCTGACTTAAGTACAAGAAAACTGACTCTTCTTACTGTCTATGTTTTGAACCATTCCTGTGACACTAGTTATAGATTCCGATGCTTCACTTCAGGGTTACTGTATCCCTCTAACCTTCTTATTGACGATAAAACACAGAAATTGCATCGGAATTATATACAAAAGGCACAATGCCGACTCAAGTACAAGTAGACTGGCTCTTCTTACTGTCTATGTTATGAACCTTTCCTGTGAGACCAGTTTTAGATTCCGATGCTTCCCTTCAGGTTTACCGTATCCCTTGGACCTTCCTATTGCCGCCGAAACACAGAAATTGCATCGGAATTAAATAGAATAGGCACAATGCCGACTTAAGTACAAGAGTACTGACTCTTCTTACTGTCTATGTTTTGAACCATTCCTGTGACACTAATTATAGATTCCGATGCTTCACTTCAGGTTTACTGTATCCCTCTGACCTTCATATTGACGATGAAACACAGAAATTGCATCGGAATTAAATACAAAACGCACAAGAAGACTGACTCTTCCTACTGTCTATGCTTTGAACCATTCCTGTGACACTAGTTATAGATTCCGAAGCTTCACTTCAGGTTTACTGTATCCCTCTGACCTTCTTATTGACGATGAAACACAGAAATTGCATCGGAATTAAATACAAAAGGCACAATGCCGACTCAAGTACAAGAAGACTGGCTTCTCTTACTGTCTATGTTTTGAACCATTCCTGTGACACTAGTTATGGATTCCGATGCTTCACTTCAGGTTTACTGTATCCCTCTGACCTTCTTATAGACGATGAAACACAGAAATTGCATCGGAATTATATACAAAACGCACAATGCCGACTTAAGTACAAGAAGACGGACTCTTCTTACTGTCTACGTTTTGAACCATTCCTGTGACACTAGTTATAGATTCCGATGCCTAACTTCAGGTTTACTGTATCGCTTGGACCTTCTTATTGACAGTGAAACACAGATATTGCATCATAATTAAATGGAAAAGGCACAATGCTGACTTAAGTACAAGAAGACTGACTCTTCTTACTGTCTATGGTTTGAACCATTCCTGTGACACTAGTTTTAGATTCAGATGCTGCACTTCAGGTATACTGTATCAATCTGACCTTCTTATTGATGATGAAGCACAGATATTGCATCGGAGTTAAATACAAAAGGCACAATGCCGACATTAGTACAAGAAAACTGACTCTTCTTACTGTCTATGTTTGAACCATTCCTGTGACACTAGTTATAGATTCCGATGCTTCGCTTCAGTTGTACTGTATCCCTTTGACCTTCTAATTGTCGATGAAACACAGAAATTGCATGGGAATTAAAATCTAAAGGCACAATGCCGACTGACGTAGAAGTAGACTGACTCTTCCTACTGTCTATGTTTTGAACCATTCCTGTGACACTAGTTTTAAATTCCGATGCTTCACTTCAGGTTTACTGTATCCCTCTGACCTCCTTCTTGACAATGAAACAGAGAAATTGCGTCTTAATTAAATACAAAAGGACAATGCCGACTTAAGTACAAGAAGACTGACTCTTCTTATTGTCTATGTTTTGAACCATTCCTGTGACACTAGTTATAGATTCCGATGCCTCACTTCAGGTTTACTGTATCCCTCTGACCTTCTTATTGACGATGAAACACAGAAATTGCATCGGAATTACATACAAAAGGCACAATACCGACTTATGTACAAGGAGACTGACTCTTCTTATTGTCTATGTTTTGAACCATTCCTGTGACACTAGTTACAGATTCCGACGCTTCACTTCAGGTCTACTGTAATCCTCTGACCTTCGTATTGACGATGAAACACAGAAAGTGCATCGGAATTAAACTCAAAAGGCCAATGCCGATTTAATTATAAGAAAACGGACTCTTCTTACTGTCTATGTTTTGAACCATTCCTGTGACACTAGTTATAGATTCCGATGCTGCACTTCCGGTTTACTGTATCCCATGGACCTTCTTATTGACGACGAAACACAGAAATTGATCGGAATAAAATACAAAAGGCACAATACCGACTTAAGTACAGGAAAACTGACTCTTCTTACTGTCTATGATGTGAACCATTCCTGTGACACTAGTTATAGATTCCGATGCTTAACTTCAGGTATACTGTATCCCTCTGACTTTCTTATTGACGATGAAACACAGAAATTGCATCGGAATTAAATACAAAATGCACAATGCCGACTCAAGTACAAGAAAACTGGCTCTTCTTACTGTCTATTTTTTTAACATTTCCTGTGAGATCGGTTTTAGATTCCGATGCTTCACTTCAGGATTACTGTATCCCGTGGACCTTCTTATTGACGACGAAAAGCAGAAATTGCATCGGAATTGAATACAAAAGGCACAATGCCAACTTAAGTACAAGAAAACTGACACTTCTTACGGTCTATGTTTTGAACCATTCCTGAGACACTACTTACAGATTCCGATGCTTCACTTCAGATTTACTGTTTCCCTCTGACCTTCTTATTGACGAAGAAACACAGAAATTGCATCGGAACTAAATAGGAAAGGCACAATGCCGACTTAAGTGCAAGAAAACTGACTCCTCTTATTGTCTATGTTTTGAACCATTCCTGTGACACTAGTTCTAGATTCCGATGCTTCACTTCAGGTTTACTGTATCCCTGTGACCTTCTTATTGACGATGAAACACAGAAATTGCATCGGAATTAAATACAAAATCACAATGCTGACTTAAGTATAAGAAAACTGACTCTTCTTACTGTCTATGTTTTGAATCATTCCTGTGACACTAGTTATTGATTCCGATGCTTCACTTGAGGTTTACTGTATCCCTCGGATCTCCTTATTGACGATGAAACACAGAAATTGCATCTTACTTAAATACAAAAGCACAATGCCGAATTAAATACAAGAAGACTGACTCTTCCTATTGTCTATGCTTTGAACCATTCCTGTGACACTAGTTATAGATTCCAATGCTTCACTTCAGCGTTACTGTATCCCTCTGACCTTCTTATGGACGATCAAACACAGAAATTTCATCGGAATTAAATACAAATGGCACAATGCCGACTCAAGAACAAGAAGACTGGCTCTTCTTACTGCCTATGGTTTGAACCATTCCTGTGAGACTAGTTATAGATTCCGATGCTTCACTTCAGGTTTATTGTATCCACCTGACCATCTTATTGACGATGAAACACAGAAATTCCATCGGAATTACATACAAAAGGCACATTGCCGACTTAGGAACATGAAGACTGACTCCTCTTACTGTCTATGTTTTGAACCATTCCTGTGACACTAGTTATAGATTCCGATGCTTCACTTCACGTTTAATGTATCCCTGTGACCTTCTTATTGACGATGAAACAGAGAAATTGCTTCGGAACTATATACGGAAGGCACAATGCCGACTTAAGTACAAGATAACTGACTGTTCTTACTGTCTATGTTTTTAACCAACCTGTGACACTATTTATAGATTCCGAATGCCGACTTAAGTACAAGAGGACTGACTCTTCCTACTGTCTATGTCTTGTACCTCTCCTGTGACACTAGTTATAGATTCCGATGCTTCACTTCAGAATTACTGTATCCCTCTGACCTGCTTATTGACGATGAAACACAGAAATTGCATCGGAATTAAATACAAAAGGCACAATGCCGACTCAAGTACAAGAAGACTGGTTCATCTTACTGTCTATGTTTTGAACCATTCCTGTGAGACCGGTTTTAGATCCGATGCTTCACTTCAGGTTTACTGTATCCCTCTGACCTTCTTGTTGACGATGGAACGTAGAAATTGCATCGGGATTAAATACAAAAGGCACAATGCCGACTTAAGTACAAGAAAACGGACTCTTCTTACTGTCTATGTTTTGAACCATTCCTGTGACACTAGTTATAGATTCCGAGGCTTCACTTCAGGTTTACTGTATCCCTCAGACCTTCTTATTGACGATGAAATACAGAAAGTGCCTCGGAATTAAACTCAAAAGGCACAATGCCGACTTAATTACAAGAAAACGGACTCATCTTACTGTCTATGTTTTGAACCATTCCTGAGGCACTAGTTATAGATTCCGATGCTTCACTTCGTGTTTACTGTATCCCTCTGACCTTCTTATGGACGATGAAACACAGAAATTGCATCGGAATTTAATACAAAAGGCACAATGCCGACTCAAGTACAAGAAGACTGGCTCTTCTTACTGTCTATGTTTTGAACCTTCCCTGTGAGACCGGTTTTAGATTCCGATGCTTCACTTCAGGTTTACTGTATTCCGTGGACCTTCTTATTGACGACGAAAAGCAGAAATTGCATTGGAATTGAATACAAAAGGCACAATGCCGACTTAAGGACAAGACAACTGACACTTCTTACTGTCTATGTTTTGAACCATTCCTGTGACACTAGTTATAGATACCGATGCTTCACTTCAGGTATCCTGTATCCCGCTAACCTTCTTATTGACGATGAAGCACAGAAATAGCATCGGAATTAAACACATAAGGCACAATGCCGACTTAAGTACAAGAAGACTGACTCTTCTTACTGTCTATGTTTTGAACCAATCCTGTGACTATAGTTATAGATTCCGATGCTTCACTTCAGGTTTACTGTATCCCTCTGACCTTCTTATTGACGATGAAACACAGAAATTTCTTCGGAATTAAATACAAAAGGCACAATGCCGACTCAAGTACAAGAAGACTGGCTCTTCTTACTGTCTATGTTTTGAACCTTTCCTGTGAGCCCGGTTTTAAATTCCGATGCCTCACTTCAGGTTTACTGTATCTCTTGGACATTCCTATTGACGATGAAACACAGATATTGCATCGGAATTAAACACAAAAGGCACAATGCCGACTTAAGTACGAGGAGACTGACTCTTCTTACTGTCTATGGTTTGAACCATTCCTGTGACACTAGTTATAGATTCAGATGCTGCACTTCAGGTATACTGTATCCAGCTGACCTTCTTATTGATGATGAAGCACAGAAATTGCAACGGAGTTAAATACAAAAGGCGCAATGCCGACTTCAGTACAAGATGAGTGACTCTTCTTACTGTCTATGTTTTGAACCATTCCTGTGACACTATTTATAGATTCCGATGCTTCACTTCAGTTTTACTGTATCCCTCTGACCTTCTTATTGACGATGAAACACAGAAATTGCATCCTAATTAAATACAAAAGCACAATGCCGTCTTAAGTACAAGAAGACTGACTCTTCCTATTGTCTATGATTTGAACCATTCCTGTGACACTAGTTACAGATTCCGATGCTTCACTTCAGTTTTACTGTATCCCTCTGACCTTCTTATTGACGATGAAACACAGAAATTGCATCGGAATTAAATACAAAAGGGACAATGCCGACTTAAGTCCAACAAGACTGACTCTTACTACTGTCTAAGTTTTGAACCATTCCTGTGACACTAGTTTTAGATTCCGATGCTTCACTTCAAGTTTACTGCATCTCTCTGACCTCCTTATTGACGATGAAACTCAGAAATTGCATCTTAGCGAAATACAAAAGGCACAATGCAGACTTACGTACAAGAAGTCTGGCTCTTCTTATTGTCTATGCTTTGAACCATTCCTGTGACCCTAGTTATAGATTCCGCTGCTGCAATTCAGGTTTACTGTATCCAGCTGAACTTCTTATTGATGATGAATCACAGAAATTGCGTCTTAACTAATTACAAAAGGCACAACACCGACTCAAGTACAAGAAGACTGGCCCTTCTTACTGCCTATGTTTTGAACCATTCCTGTGACTCTAGTTATAGATTCCGATGCTTCACTTCAGGTTTACTGTATCCAGCTGACCTTCTTATTGACGATGAAACACAGAACTTGCATAGGAATTATATACAAAGGGCACAATGCCGACTTAGGAACAAAAAGAATGACTCCTCTTACTGTCTATGGTTTGAACCATTCCTGTGACACTAGTTATAGATTCCGATGCTTCACTTCAGTTTTACTGTATCCATCTTACCTTCGTATTGACGATGAAACTCAGAAATTGCATCGGAAATAAATACAAAAGGCACAATGCCGACTTAAGTTCAAGAAGACTGACTCTTCCTACTGTCTAAGATTTGAACCATTCCTGTGACACTAGTTTTAGATTCCGATGCTTCACTTTAGGTTCACTGTATCTCTCTTACCTCCTTATTGACGATGAAATACAGAAATTGGATCTTATCTAATTACAAAAGGCACAATGCAGACTTAAGTACAAGAAGACTGACTCTTCTTATTGTCTATGCTTTGAACCATTCCTGTGACACTAATTATAAATTCCGATGCTTCACTTCAGGTTTACTGTATCCCTCTGACACTCTTATTGACAATCAAACACAGAAATTTCGTCGGAATTAAATACAAAAGGCACAATACCGACTCAAGTACAAGAAGAATGGCTCTTCTCACTGTCTATGTTTTGAACCTTTCCTGTGAGACCGGTTTTAGATTCCGATTCTTCACTCCGGGCTTACTGTGTCCCGTGGACCTTCTTATTGACGACGAAAAGCAGAAATTGCATCGGAATTGAATACAAAAAGCACAATGCCGACTCAAGTACAAGAAAACTGACACTTCTTACTGTCTATGTTTTGGAGCATTCCTGTGACACTAGTTATAGATTCCGATGCTTCACTTCAGGTTTACTGTACCCTCTTACCTTCTTATTGACGATGAAACACAGAATTTGCATCGGAATTAAATACAAAAGACACCATGCCGTCTTAAGTACAAGAAAACAGACTCTTCTTCATGTCTATGTTTTGAACCGTTCCTGTGACACTAGTTATAGATTCGGATGCTTCACTTCACGTTTAATGTATCCCTGTGACCTTCTTATTGACGATGAAACAGAGAAATTGCTTCGGAACTATATACGGAAGGCACAATGCCGACTTAAGTACAAGAAAACTGACTCTTTTTACTGTCTATGTTTTTAACCATTCCTGTGACACTAGTTATAGATTCCGATACTTCACATTAGGTTTACTGTATCCCTCTGGCCTTCTTATTGACGATGAAACACAACAATTGCATAGGAATTAAATACAAAAGGAACAATGCAGACTTAAGTTCAAGATGACTGACTCTTCCTACCGTCTAAGATTTGAACCATTCCTGTGACACTAGTTTTAGATTCCGATGTTTCACTTCAGGTTTACTGTATCTCTCTTACCTCCTTATTGACGATGAAGCACAGATATTGCATCTTAACTAAATACAAAAGGCACTATGCAGACATAAGTACAAGAACACTGACTTTTCTTACTGTCTATGGTTTGAACCATTCCTGTGACACTAGTTACAGATTCCGATGCCTCACTTCAGGTTTACTGTATCCCTGTGACCGTCTTATTGACGATGAAACACAGAAATTGCATCGGAATTATATACAGAAGGCACACTGCCGAATTAAGTACGAGAAAACTGACTCATCTTACTGTCTATGATTTTAACCATTCCTGTGACACTAGTTATAGATTCCGATGCTTCACATTAGGTTTACTGTATCCCTCTGACCTTCTTATTGACGATGAAACACAGAAATTGCATCGGAATTACTTACAAAAGCCACAATACCGACTTAAGTACAAGGAGACTGACTCTTCTTATTGTCTATGTTTTGAACCATTCCTGTGACATTAGTTACAGATTCCGACGCTTCACTTCAGGTTTACTGTAATCCTCCGACCTTCGTATTGACGATGAAACACAGAAAGTGCATCGGAATTAAACTCAAAAGGCCAATGCCGATTTAATTATAACAAAACGGACTCATCTTACTGTCTATGTTTTGAACTATTCCTGTGACACTAGTTATAGATTCCGATGCTGCACTTCCGGTTTACTGTATCCCATGGACCTTCTTATTGACGACGAAACACAGAAATTGATCGGAATAAAATACAAAAGGCACAATAACGACTTAAGTACAGGAAAACTGACTCTTCTTACTGTCTATGATGTGAACCATTCCTGTGACACTAGTTATAGATTCCGATGCTTAACTTCAGGTATACTGTATCCCTCTGACTTTCTTATTGACGATGAAACACAGAAATTGCATCGGAATTAAATACAAAATGCACAATGCCGACTCAAGTACAAGAAAACTGGCTCTTCTTACTGTCTATTTTTTGAACATTTCCTGTGAGATCGGTTTTAGATTCCGATGCTTCACTTCAGGTTTACTGTATCCCGTGGACCTTCTTATTGACGACGAAAAGCAGAAATTGCATCGGAATTGAATACAAAAGGCACAATGCCAACTTAAGTACAAGAAAACTGACACTTCTTACGGTCTATGTTTTGAACCATTCCTGGGACACTAGTTACAGATTCCGATGCTTCACTTCAGGTTTACTGTTTCCCTCTGACCTTCTTATTGACGAAGAAACACAGAAATTGCATCGGAACTAAATAGCAAAGGCACAATGCCGACTTAAGTGCAAGAAAACTGACTCTTCTTATTGTCTATGTTTTGAACCATTCCTGTGACACTAGTTCTAGATTCCGATGCTTCACTTCAGGTTTACTGTATCCCTGTGAGCTTCTTATTGACGATGAAACACAGAAATTGCAACGGAATTAAATACAAAATCACACTGCTGATTTAAGTATAAGAAAACTGACTCTTCTTACTGTCTATGTTTTGAATCATTCCTGTGACACTAGTTATTGATTCCGATGCTTCACTTCAGGTTTACTGTATCCCTCGGACCTCCTTATTGACGATGAAACACAGAAATTGCATCTTACTTAAATACAAAAGCACAATGCCGAATTAAATACAAGAAGACTGACTCTTCCTATTGTCTATGCTTTGAACCATTCCTGTGACACTGGTTATAGATTCCAATGCTTCACTTCAGCGTTACTGTATCCCTCTGACCTTCTTATGGACGATCAAACACAGAAATTTCATCGGAATTAAATAAAAATGACACAATGCCGACTCAAGAACAAGAAGACAGGCTCTTCTTACTGCCTATGGTTTGAACCATTCCTGTGAGACTAGTTATAGATTCCGATGCTTCACTTCAGGTTTATTGTATCCACCTGACCATCTTATTGACGATGAAACACAGAAATTCCATCGGAATTATATACAAAAGGCACAATGCCGACTTAGGAAGAAGAAGACTGACTCCTCTTACTGTCTATATTTTTAACCATTCCTGTGACACTATTAATAGATTCCGAATGCCGACTTAAGTACAAGAGGACTGACTCTTCCTACTGTCTATGTCTTGTACCACTCCTGTGACACTAGTTATAGATTCCGATGTTTCACTTCAGGTTTACTGTATCCCTCTGACCTTCTTGTTGACGATGGAACGTAGAAATTGCATCGGGATTAAATACAAAAGGCACAATGCCGACTTAAGTACAAGAAAACGGACTCTTCTTACTGTCTATGTTTTGAACCATTCCTGTGACACTAGTTATAGATTCCGAGGCTTCACTTCAGGTTTACTGTATCCCTCAGACCTTCTTATTGACGATGAAATACAGAAAGTGCATCGGAATTAAACTCAAAAGGCACAATGCCGACTTAATTACAAGAAAACGGACTCATCTTACTGTCTATGTTTTGAACCATTCCTGAGACACTAGTTATAGATTCCGATGCTTCACTTCGTGTTTACTGTATACCTCTGACCTTCTTATGGACGATGACACACAGAAATTGCATCGGAATTTAATAAAAAGGCACAATGCCGACTCAAGTACAAGAAGACTGGCTCTTCTTACTGTCTATGTTTTGAACCTTTCCTGTGAGACCGGTTTTAGATTCCGATGCTTCACTTCAGGTTTACTGTATCCCGTGGACCTTCTTATTGACGACGAAAAGCAGAAATTGCATTGGAATTGAATACAAAAGGCACAATGCCGACTTAAGAACAAGACAACTGACACTTCTTACTGTCTATGTTTTGAACCATTCCTGTGACACTAGTTATAGATACCGATGCTTCACTTCAGGTTTACTGTATCCCGCTAACCTTCTTATTGACGATGAAACACAGAAATTGCATCGGAATTAAATAGAAAAGGCACAATGCCGACTTAGGTACAAGTAAACTGACTCTTCTTACTGTCAATGATTTGATCCATTCCTGTGACACTAGTTATAGATTCCGATGCTTCACTTAAGGTTTACTGTATCCCTGTGACCTTCTTATTGACGATGAAGCACATAAATTGCATCGGAATTAAACACAAAAGGCACAATGCCGACTCAAGTACAAGAAGACTGGCTCTTCTTACTGTCTATGTTTTGAACCTTTCCTGTGAGCCCGGTTTTAAATTCCGATGCCTCACTTCAGGTTTACTGTATCCCTTGGACATTCCTATTGACGATGAAACACAGATATTGCATCGGAATTAAACACAAAAGGCACAATGCCGACTTAAGTACGAAAGGCTGACTCTTCTTACTGTCTATGGTTTGAACCATTCCTGTGACACTAGTTATAGATTCAGATGCTGCACTTCAGGTATACTGTATCCAGCTGACCTTCTTATTGATGATGAAGCACAGAAATTGCATCGGAGTTAAATACAAAAGGCACAATGCCGACTTCAGTTCAAGATGAGTGACTCTTCTTACTGTCTATGTTTTGAACCATTCCTGTGACACTAGTTATAGATTCCGATGCTTCACTTCAGTTTTACTGTATCCCTCTGACCTTCTTATTGACGATGAAACACAGAAATTGCATCCTAATTAAATACAAAAGCACAATGCCGACTTAAGTACAAGAAGACTGACTCTTCTTATTGTCTATGATTTGAACCATTCCTGTGACACTAGTTACAGATTCCGATGCTTCACTTCAGTTTTACTGTATCCCTCTGACCTTCTTATTGACGATGAAACACAGAAATTGCATCGGAATTAAATACAAAAGGGACAATGTCGACTTAAGTCCAACAAGACAGACTGTTACTACTGTCTAAGTTTTGAACCATTCCTGTGACACTAGTTTTAGATTCCGATGCTTCACTTCAAGTTTACTGCATCCCTCTGACTTCCTTATTGACGATGAAACACAGAAATTGCATCTTAGCTAAATACAAAAGGCACAATGCAGACTTACGTACAAGAAGTCTGGCTCTTCTTATTGTCTATGCTTTGAACCATTCCTGTGACCCTAGTTATAGATTCCGCTGCTGCAATTCAGGTTTACTGTATCCAGCTGAACTTCTTATTGACGATGAATCACAGAAATTGCATCTTAACTAATTACAAAAGGCACAATGCAGACTTAAGTACAAGAAGACTGACTCTTTTTATTGCCTATGCTTTGAACCATTCCTGTGACACTAGTTATAGATTCCGATGCTTCACTTCAGGTTTACTGTATCCCTCTGACCTCCTTATTGACGATCAAACACAGATATTTCATCGGAATTAAATACAAAAGGCACAACACCGACTCAAGTACAAGAAGACTGGCTCTTCTTACTGCCTATGTTTTGAACCATTCCTGTGACTCTAGTTATAGATTCCGATGCTTCACTTCAGGTTTACTGTATCCATCTTACCTTCTTATTGACGATGAAACACAGAAATTGCATCGGAAATAAATACAAAAGGCACAATACCGACTTAAGTTCAAGAAGACTGACTCTTCCTACTGTCTAAGATTTGAACCATTCCTGTGACACTAGTTTTAGATTCCGATGCTTCACTTCAGGTTCACTGTATCTCTCTTACCTCCTTATTGACGATGAAACACAGAAATTGGATCTTATCTAATTACAAAAGGCACAATGCAGACTTAAGTACAAGAAGACTGACTCTTCTTATTGTCTATGCTTTGAACCATTCCTGTGACACTAATTATAAATTCCGATGCTTCACTTCAGGTTTACTGTATCCCTCTGACACTCTTATTGACAATCAAACACAGAAATTTCGTCGGAATTAAATACAAAAGGCACAATACCGACTCAAGTACAAGAAGAATGGCTCTTCTCACTGTCTATGTTTTGAACCTTTCCTGTGAGACCGGTTTTAGATTCCGATTCTTCACTCCGGGCTTACTGTGTCCCGTGGACCTTCTTATTGACGACGAAAAGCAGAAATTGCATCGGAATTGAATACAAAAAGCACAATGCCGACTCAAGTACAAGAAAACTGACACTTCTTACTGTCTATGATTTGGAGCATTCCTGTGACACTAGTTATAGATTCCGATGCTTCACTTCAGGTTTACTGTACCCTCTTACCTTCTTATTGACGATGAAACACAGAAATTGCATCGGAATTAAATACAAAAGACACCATGCCGTCTTAAGTACAAGAAAACAGACTCTTCTTCATGTCTATGTTTTGAACCGTTCCTGTGACACTAGTTATAGATTCCGATGCTTCACTTTAGGTTTACTGTATCTCTCCAACCTTCTTATTGACGATTAAACACAGAAATTGCATCGTAATTAAATACAAAAGGCACAATGCCGACTCAAGTACAAGAAGATTGGCTCTTCTTACTGTCTACGTTTTGAACCTTTCCTGTGAGACCGGTTTTAGATTCTGATGCTTCACTTCAGGTTTACCGTATCCCTTGGAACTTCATATTGACGCCGAAACACAGAAATTGCATCGGAATTAAATAGAATAGGCACAATGCCGACTTAAGTACAAGAAAACTAACTCTTCTTGCTGTCTATGTTTTGAACCATTCCTGTGACACTAGTTATAGATTCCGATGTTTCTCTTCAGGTTTACTGTATCCCTCTGACCTTCTTATTGACGATGAAACACAGAAATTGCTTCGGAATTATATACAGAAGGCACAATGCCGACTTAAGTACAAGAAAACTGACTCTTTTTACTGTCTATGTTTTAACCATTCCTGTGACACTAGTTATAGATTCCGATACTTCACATTAGGATTCCTGTATCCCTCTGGCCTTCTTATTGACGATGAAACACAACAATTGCATAGGAATTAAATACAAAAGGAACAATGCGGACTTAAGTTCAAGATGACTGACTCTTCCTACCGTCTAAGATTAGAACCATTCCTGTGACACTAGTTTTAGATTCCGATGTTTCACTTCAGGTTTACTGTATCTCTCTGACCTCCTTATTGACGATGAAACACAGATATTGCATCTTAACTAAATACAAAAGGCACAATGCAGACATAAGTACAAGAACACTGACTCTTCTTACTGTCTATGGTTTGAACCATTCCTGTGACACTAGTTATAGATTCAGATGCTGCACTTCAGGTATACTGTATCCAGCAGACCTTCTTATTGATGATGAAGCACTGAAATTGAATCGGAGTTAAATACAAAAGGCACAATGCCGACTTAAGTACAAGAAGACTGACTCTTCTTACTGTCTATGGTTTGAACCATTCCTGTGACACTAGTTACAGATTCAGATGCTGCACTACAGGAATACTGTATCCAGCTGACCTTCTTATTGATGATGAAGCACAGAAATTGCATCGGAGTTAAATACAAAAGGCACAATGCCGACTTTAGTACAAGAAGACTGCCTCTTCTTACTGTCTATGTTTTGAAATATTCCTGTGACACTAGTTATAGATTCCGATGCTTCACTTCAGTTTTACTGTATCCCTCTGACGTTCTTATTGACGATGAAACACAGAAGTGCATCGGAAATAAATACAAAAGGCACAATGCCGACTGAAGTACAAGAAGATTGACTCTTCCTACTGTCTATGAATTGAACCATTCCTGTGACACTAGTTTTAAATTCCGATGCTTCACTTCAGGTTTACTGTATCCCTCGGAACCCTTATTGACGATGAAACACAAAAATTGCATCTTACTTAAATACAAAAGCACAATGCCGACTTAAGTACAAGAAGACTGACTCTTCTTACTGTCTATGCTTTGAACAATACCTGTAACACTAGTTATAGATTCCGATGCTTCCCTTCAGGTTTACTGTATCCCTCTGACCTTCTTATTGACGATCAAACACAGAAATTGCATCGGAATTAAATACAAAAGGTACAATGCCGACTCAAGTACAAGAGGACTGGCTCTTCTTACTGCCTATGATTTCACCCATTCTTGTGACGCTAGTAATAGATTCCGATGCTTCACTTTAGGTTTACTGTATCCAGCTGTGCTTCTTATTGACGATGAAACACAGAAATTGAATCGGAATTATATACAAAAGGCACAATGCCGACTTAGGAACAAGAAGACTGATTCCTCTTACTGTCTATGTTTTGATCCATTCCTGTGACACTAGTTATAGATTCCGATGCTTCACTTCAGTTTTACTGTATCCCTTGGACCTTCTTATTGACGATGAGACACAGAAATTGCATCGGAATTAAATACAAAACGCAAAATGTCGACTTAAGTACAAGAAGACTGACTCTTCTTACTCTCTATGATTTGAACCATTCCTGTGACACTAGTTATAGATTATGATGCTTCACTCCAGGTTTACTGTAACCCTTGGACCTTCTTATTGACGATGAAACACAGAAATTGCATCGGACTGTTCTTACTGACTATGTTTTGAACCATTCCTGTGACACTAGTTATAGATTCCGATGCTTCAGTTCAGGTTTATTGTATCCCTCTGACCTTCGTATTGTCGATGAAACACAGAAATTGCATCGGAATTAAATAGAAAAGGCACAATGTCGACTTATGTTAAAGAAGACTGTCTCTTTTTACTGTCTATGTTTGAACCATTCCTGTGACACTAGTTATAGATTCCGATGCTTCACTCTAGGTTTACTGTATCCCTTGGACCTTCTTAGTGACAATGAAACACAGAAATTGCATCAGAATTAAATAGACAAGGCAAAATGCCGACTTAAGTACAAGAAGATTGACTATTCTTACTGTCTATGTTTTGAACCATTCCATTGACACTAGTTATAGATTCCGATGCTTCACTCCAGGTTTACTGTATCCCTTGGACGTCTTATTGACGATGAAACACAGAAATTGCAACGGAATTAAATGCAAAAGGGAAAATGTCGACTTAAGTACAAGAATACTGACCCTTCTTACTCTCTATGATTTGAACCATTCCTGTGACACTAGTTATAGATTCCGATGCTTCACTCCAGGATTACTGTATCAGTTGGACCTTCTTATTGACGATGAAACACAGAAATTGCATCGGAATTAAACACAAAATGCACAATGCCGACTTAAGGACAAGAGGACTGACTCTTCTTACAGACTATGCCTTTGAACCATTCCTGTGACACTAGCTATAGATTCCGATGCTACACTTCAGGTTTACTGTATCCCTCTGACCTTCTTATTGACGATGAAACACTGAAATTCCATCGGAATTAAATACAAAAGGCACAATGCCGACTTAAGTACAAGAAGATTGGCTCTTCTTACTGTCTATGTTTTGAACCATTCCATTGACACTAGTTATAGGTTCCGATGATTCACTCCAGGTTTACTGTATCCCTTGGACGTTTTTATTGACGATGAAACACAGAAATTGCATCGGAGTGAAATATGAAAGGCACAATGCCAACTTAAGTACAAGAACACTGACTCTTCTGACTGACAATGATTTGAACCATTCCTGTGACACAAGTTATAGATTCCGATGCTTCACTTCAGGTTTACTGTATCCCTGTGACCTACTTATTGACGATGAAACACAGAAATTGCATCGGAATTATATACAGAAGGCACACTGCCGACTTAAGTACAAGAAAACTGACTCTTCCTACTGTCTATTCCTGTGACCCTACTTATAGATTCCGATGCTTCACATTAGGTTTACTGTATCCCTCAGACCCTCTTATTGACGATGAAACACAGAAATTGCATCAGAATTAAATACGAAAGGCACAATGCCGACTTAAGTACAAGAGGACTGACTCTTCCTACTGTCTATGCTTTGAACCATTCCTGTGACACTAGTTATAGATTCCGATGCTTCACTTCAGGTTTACTGTATCCCTCTGACCTTCTTATTGACGGTGAAACACAGAAATTGCATCGGAATTAAATAGAAAAGGCACAATGCCGACTTAAGTACATGAAGACTGACTCTTCTTATTGTCTATGTTTTGAACCATATTTGTGACACTAGTTGTAGATTCCGATGCTTCACATCATGTTTACTGTATCCCTTGGACCTTGTTATTGACGATGAAACACAGAAATTGCTCGGAATTAAATACAAAAGACACAATGCTGACTCAAGTACAAGAAGACTGACTCTTCCAACTGTCTATGTTTTGAACCATTCCTGTGACGCTGGTTATAGATTCCGAAGCTTCACTTCGGGTATACTGTACCCCTCTGACCGTCTTGTTGACGATGAAACACAGAAATTGCATCGGAATTAAATACAAAACGCACAACGCCGAATTAAGTACAAGAAGACTGACTCCTCTTACTGTCTATTTTTGAACCAGTCCTGTGACACTAGCTATAGATTCCGATGCTTCACTTCAGGTTTACTGTATCCCTCTGACCTTATTGACGATGAAACACAGAAATTGCACAGGAATTAAATACAAAAGGCACAATGCCGACTTAAGTTCAAGAAGACTGACTATTCTTACTTTCTATGTTTTGAACCATTCCTGTGACACTAGTTATTGATTCCGATGCTTCATTCCAGGTTTACTGTATCCCTTGGACCTTCTTATTGACGATGAGACACAGAAATTGCATCGGAATTAAATACAAAATGCAAAATGTCGACTTAAGTACAAGAAGACTGACTCTTCTTACTTTCTATGATTTGAACCATTCCTGTGACACTAGTTATAGATTCTGATGCTTCACTCCAGGTTTACTGTATCCCTTGGACCTACTTATTGACGATGAAACACAGAAATTGCATCGGAATTAAATACAAAAGGTACAATGCCGACTCAAGTACAAGAGGACTGGCTCTTCTTACTGCCTATGATTTCACCCATTCTTGTGACGCTAGTAATAGATTCCGATGCTTCACTTTAGGTTTACTGTATCCAGCTGTGCTTCTTATTGACGATGAAACACAGAAATTGAATCGGAATTATATACAAAAGGCACAATGCCGACTTAGGAACAAGAAGACTGATTCCTCTTACTGTCTATGTTTTGATCCATTCCTGTGACACTAGTTATAGATTCCGATGCTTCACTTCAGTTTTACTGTATCCCTTGGACCTTCTTATTGACGATGAGACACAGAAATTGCATCGGAATTAAATACAAAACGCAAAATGTCGACTTAAGTACAAGAAGACTGACTCTTCTTACTCTCTATGATTTGAACCATTCCTGTGACACTAGTTATAGATTATGATGCTTCACTCCAGGTTTACTGTAACCCTTGGACCTTCTTATTGACGATGAAACACAGAAATTGCATCGGACTGTTCTTACTGACTATGTTTTGAACCATTCCTGTGACACTAGTTATAGATTCCGATGCTTCAGTTCAGGTTTATTGTATCCCTCTGACCTTCGTATTGTCGATGAAACACAGAAATTGCATCGGAATTAAATAGAAAAGGCACAATGTCGACTTATGTTAAAGAAGACTGTCTCTTTTTACTGTCTATGTTTGAACCATTCCTGTGACACTAGTTATAGATTCCGATGCTTCACTCTAGGTTTACTGTATCCCTTGGACCTTCTTAGTGACAATGAAACACAGAAATTGCATCAGAATTAAATAGACAAGGCAAAATGCCGACTTAAGTACAAGAAGATTGACTATTCTTACTGTCTATGTTTTGAACCATTCCATTGACACTAGTTATAGATTCCGATGCTTCACTCCAGGTTTACTGTATCCCTTGGACGTCTTATTGACGATGAAACACAGAAATTGCAACGGAATTAAATGCAAAAGGGAAAATGTCGACTTAAGTACAAGAATACTGACCCTTCTTACTCTCTATGATTTGAACCATTCCTGTGACACTAGTTATAGATTCCGATGCTTCACTCCAGGATTACTGTATCAGTTGGACCTTCTTATTGACGATGAAACACAGAAATTGCATCGGAATTAAACACAAAATGCACAATGCCGACTTAAGGACAAGAGGACTGACTCTTCTTACAGACTATGCCTTTGAACCATTCCTGTGACACTAGCTATAGATTCCGATGCTACACTTCAGGTTTACTGTATCCCTCTGACCTTCTTATTGACGATGAAACACTGAAATTCCATCGGAATTAAATACAAAAGGCACAATGCCGACTTAAGTACAAGAAGATTGGCTCTTCTTACTGTCTATGTTTTGAACCATTCCATTGACACTAGTTATAGGTTCCGATGATTCACTCCAGGTTTACTGTATCCCTTGGACGTTTTTATTGACGATGAAACACAGAAATTGCATCGGAGTGAAATATGAAAGGCACAATGCCAACTTAAGTACAAGAACACTGACTCTTCTGACTGACAATGATTTGAACCATTCCTGTGACACAAGTTATAGATTCCGATGCTTCACTTCAGGTTTACTGTATCCCTGTGACCTACTTATTGACGATGAAACACAGAAATTGCATCGGAATTATATACAGAAGGCACACTGCCGACTTAAGTACAAGAAAACTGACTCTTCCTACTGTCTATTCCTGTGACCCTACTTATAGATTCCGATGCTTCACATTAGGTTTACTGTATCCCTCAGACCCTCTTATTGACGATGAAACACAGAAATTGCATCAGAATTAAATACGAAAGGCACAATGCCGACTTAAGTACAAGAGGACTGACTCTTCCTACTGTCTATGCTTTGAACCATTCCTGTGACACTAGTTATAGATTCCGATGCTTCACTTCAGGTTTACTGTATCCCTCTGACCTTCTTATTGACGGTGAAACACAGAAATTGCATCGGAATTAAATAGAAAAGGCACAATGCCGACTTAAGTACATGAAGACTGACTCTTCTTATTGTCTATGTTTTGAACCATATTTGTGACACTAGTTGTAGATTCCGATGCTTCACATCATGTTTACTGTATCCCTTGGACCTTGTTATTGACGATGAAACACAGAAATTGCTCGGAATTAAATACAAAAGACACAATGCTGACTCAAGTACAAGAAGACTGACTCTTCCAACTGTCTATGTTTTGAACCATTCCTGTGACGCTGGTTATAGATTCCGAAGCTTCACTTCGGGTATACTGTACCCCTCTGACCGTCTTGTTGACGATGAAACACAGAAATTGCATCGGAATTAAATACAAAACGCACAACGCCGAATTAAGTACAAGAAGACTGACTCCTCTTACTGTCTATTTTTGAACCAGTCCTGTGACACTAGCTATAGATTCCGATGCTTCACTTCAGGTTTACTGTATCCCTCTGACCTTATTGACGATGAAACACAGAAATTGCACAGGAATTAAATACAAAAGGCACAATGCCGACTTAAGTTCAAGAAGACTGACTATTCTTACTTTCTATGTTTTGAACCATTCCTGTGACACTAGTTATTGATTCCGATGCTTCATTCCAGGTTTACTGTATCCCTTGGACCTTCTTATTGACGATGAGACACAGAAATTGCATCGGAATTAAATACAAAATGCAAAATGTCGACTTAAGTACAAGAAGACTGACTCTTCTTACTTTCTATGATTTGAACCATTCCTGTGACACTAGTTATAGATTCTGATGCTTCACTCCAGGTTTACTGTATCCCTTGGACCTACTTATTGACGATGAAACACAGAAATTGCATCGGAATTAAATACAAAAGGCACAATGCCGACTTAAGGAGAAGAAGACTGACTGTTCTTACTGACTATGTTTTGAACCATTCCTGTGACACTAGTTATAGATTCCGATGCTTCAGTTTAGGTTTATTGTATCCCTCTGACCTTCGTATTGTCGATGAAACACAGAAATTGCATCGGAATTAAATAGAAAAGGCACAATGTCGACTTATGTTCAAGAAGACTGTCTCTTTTTGCTGTCTATGTTTGAACCATTCCTGTGACACTAGTTATAGTTTCCGATGCTTCACTCTAGGTTTACTGTATCCCTTGGACCTTCTTAGTGACAATGAAACACAGAAGTTGCATCAGAATTAAATAGAAAAGGCACAATGCCGACTTAAGTACAAGAAGATTGACTCTTCTTACTGTCTATGTTTTGAACCATTCCATTGACACTAGTTATAGATTCCGATGCTTCACTCCAGGTTTACTGTATCCCTTGGACGTCTTATTGACGATGAAACGCAGAAATTGCAACGGAATTAAATGCAAAAGGCAAAATGTCGACTTAAGGACAAGAATACTGACCCTTCTTACTCTCTATGATTTGAACCATTCCTGTGACACTAGTTATAGATTCCGATGCTTCACTCCAGGATTACTGTATCCCTTGGACCTTCTTATTGACGATGAAACACAGAAATTGCATCGGAATTAAATACAAAATGCACAATGCCGACTTAAGGACAAGAGGACTGACTCTTCTTACTGACTATGCCTTTGAACCATTCCTGTGACACTAGCTATAGATTCCGATGCTACACTTCAGGTTTACTGTATCCCTCTGACCTTCTTATTGACGATGAAACACAGAAATTCCATCGGAATTAAATACAAAAGGCACAATGCCGACTTAAGTACAAGAAGATTGTCTCTTCTTACTGTCTATGTTTTGAACCATTCCATTGACACTAGTTATAGATTCCGATGATTCACTCCAGGTTTACTGTATCCCTTGGACGTTCTTATTGACGATGAAACACAGAAATTGCATCGGAGTTAAATATGAAAGGCACAATGCCAACTTAAGTACAAGAAGACTGACTCTTCTTACTGACAATGATTTGAACCATTCCTGTGACACAAGTTATAGATTCCGATGCTTCACTTCAGGTTTACTGTATCCCTGTGACCTACTTATTGACGATGGAACACAAAAATTGCATCGGAATTATATACAGAAGGCACACTGCCGACTTAAGTACAAGAAAACTGACTCTTCCTACTGTCTATTCCTGTGACACTAGTTATAGATTCCGATGCTTCACATTAGGTTTACTGTATCCCTCAGACCCTCTTATTGACGATGAAACACAGAAATTGCATCGGAATTAAATACGAAAGGCACAATGCCGACTTAAGTACAAGAAGACTGACTCTTCCTACTGTCTATGCTTTGAACCATTCCTGTGACACTAGTTATAGATTCCGATGCTTCACTTCAGGTTAACTGTATCCCTCTGACCTTCTAATTGACGGTGAAACACAGAAATTGCATCGGAATTAGATGCAAAAGGCACAATGGTGACTCAAGTACAAGAAGACTGGCTCTTCTAACTGTCTATGTTTTGAACCTTTCCTGTGAGACCGGTTTTAAATTCCGATGCTTAACTTCAGGTTTACTGTATCAATCTGACCTTCTTATTGACGATGAAGCATAGAAATTGCATCGGGATTAAATACAAAAGGCACAATGCCGACTTAAGTACAAGAATACTGGCTCTTCATACTGTCTATGATTCGAACCTTTCCTGTGAGACAGGTTTTAGATTCCGTTGCTTCACTTCCGGTTTACTGTACCCCATGGCCCTTCTTATTGACGACGAAACACAGAAATTGCATCGGAATGAAATACAAAAGGCACAATACCGACTTAAGTACAAGAACACTGACTCTTCTTACTGTCTATGATTTGAACCATTCCTGTGACACTAGTTATAGATTCCGATGCTTCACTTCAGGTATACTGTATCCCTCTGACTTTCTTATTGACGATGAAACACAGAAATTGCATCGGAATTAAATACAAAAGGCACAATGCCGACTCAAGTACAAGAAAACTGGCTCTTCTTACTATCTATGTTTTGAACCGTTCCTGTGAGACCGGTTTTAGATTCCGATGCTTCACTTCAGGTTTACTGTATCACGTGGACCTTCTTATTGACGATGAATCACAGAAATAGCATCGGATTTAAATACAAAATCACAATGCTGACTTAAGTACAAGAAAACTGACTCTTCTTACTGTCTATGTTTTGAACCATTCCTGTGACACTAGTTATAGATTCCGATGCTTCACTTCAGGGTTACTGTATCCCTCTAACCTTCTTATTGACGATAAAACACAGAAATTGCATCGGAATTATATACAAAAGGCACAATGCCGACTCAAGTACAAGTAGACTGGCTCTTCTTACTGTCTATGTTATGAACCTTTCCTGTGAGACCAGTTTTAGATTCCGATGCTTCCCTTCAGGTTTACCGTATCCCTTGGACCTTCCTATTGCCGCCGAAACACAGAAATTGCATCGGAATTAAATAGAATAGGCACAATGCCGACTTAAGTACAAGAGTACTGACTCTTCTTACTGTCTATGTTTTGAACCATTCCTGTGACACTAATTATAGATTCCGATGCTTCACTTCAGGTTTACTGTATCCCTCTGACCTTCATATTGACGATGAAACACAGAAATTGCATCGGAATTAAATACAAAACGCACAAGAAGACTGACTCTTCCTACTGTCTATGCTTTGAACCATTCCTGTGACACTAGTTATAGATTCCGAAGCTTCACTTCAGGTTTACTGTATCCCTCTGACCTTCTTATTGACGATGAAACACAGAAATTGCATCGGAATTAAATACAAAAGGCACAATGCCGACTCAAGTACAAGAAGACTGGCTTCTCTTACTGTCTATGTTTTGAACCATTCCTGTGACACTAGTTATGGATTCCGATGCTTCACTTCAGGTTTACTGTATCCCTCTGACCTTCTTATAGACGATGAAACACAGAAATTGCATCGGAATTATATACAAAACGCACAATGCCGACTTAAGTACAAGAAGACGGACTCTTCTTACTGTCTACGTTTTGAACCATTCCTGTGACACTAGTTATAGATTCCGATGCCTAACTTCAGGTTTACTGTATCGCTTGGACCTTCTTATTGACAGTGAAACACAGATATTGCATCATAATTAAATGGAAAAGGCACAATGCTGACTTAAGTACAAGAAGACTGACTCTTCTTACTGTCTATGGTTTGAACCATTCCTGTGACACTAGTTTTAGATTCAGATGCTGCACTTCAGGTATACTGTATCAATCTGACCTTCTTATTGATGATGAAGCACAGATATTGCATCGGAGTTAAATACAAAAGGCACAATGCCGACATTAGTACAAGAAAACTGACTCTTCTTACTGTCTATGTTTGAACCATTCCTGTGACACTAGTTATAGATTCCGATGCTTCGCTTCAGTTGTACTGTATCCCTTTGACATTCTAATTGTCGATGAAACACAGAAATTGCATGGGAATTAAAAACTAAAGGCACAATGCCGACTGACGTAGAAGTAGACTGACTCTTCCTACTGTCTATGTTTTGAACCATTCCTGTGACACTAGTTTTAAATTCCGATGCTTCACTTCAGGTTTACTGTATCCCTCTGACCTCCTTCTTGACAATGAAACAGAGAAATTGCGTCTTAATTAAATACAAAAGGACAATGCCGACTTAAGTACAAGAAGACTGACTCTTCTTATTGTCTATGTTTTGAACCATTCCTGTGACACTAGTTATAGATTCCGATGCCTCACTTCAGGTTTACTGTATCCCTCTGACCTTCTTATTGACGATGAAACACAGAAATTGCATCGGAATTACATACAAAAGGCACAATACCGACTTATGTACAAGGAGACTGACTCTTCTTATTGTCTATGTTTTGAACCATTCCTGTGACACTAGTTACAGATTCCGACGCTTCACTTCAGGTCTACTGTAATCCTCTGACCTTCGTATTGACGATGAAACACAGAAAGTGCATCGGAATTAAACTCAAAAGGCCAATGCCGATTTAATTATAAGAAAACGGACTCTTCTTACTGTCTATGTTTTGAACCATTCCTGTGACACTAGTTATAGATTCCGATGCTGCACTTCCGGTTTACTGTATCCCATGGACCTTCTTATTGACGACGAAACGCAGAAATTGATCGGAATAAAATACAAAAGGCACAATACCGACTTAAGTACAGGAAAACTGACTCTTCTTACTGTCTATGATGTGAACCATTCCTGTGACACTAGTTATAGATTCCGATGCTTAACTTCAGGTATACTGTATCCCTCTGACTTTCTTATTGACGATGAAACACAGAAATTGCATCGGAATTAAATACAAAATGCACAATGCCGACTCAAGTACAAGAAAACTGGCTCTTCTTACTGTCTATTTTTTTAACATTTCCTGTGAGATCGGTTTTAGATTCCGATGCTTCACTTCAGGATTACTGTATCCCGTGGACCTTCTTATTGACGACGAAAAGCAGAAATTGCATCGGAATTGAATACAAAAGGCACAATGCCAACTTAAGTACAAGAAAACTGACACTTCTTACGGTCTATGTTTTGAACCATTCCTGAGACACTACTTACAGATTCCGATGCTTCACTTCAGATTTACTGTTTCCCTCTGACCTTCTTATTGACGAAGAAACACAGAAATTGCATCGGAACTAAATAGGAAAGGCACAATGCCGACTTAAGTGCAAGAAAACTGACTCTTCTTATTGTCTATGTTTTGAACCATTCCTGTGACACTAGTTCTAGATTCCGATGCTTCACTTCAGGTTTACTGTATCCCTGTGACCTTCTTATTGACGATGAAACACAGAAATTGCATCGGAATTAAATACAAAATCACAATGCTGACTTAAGTATAAGAAAACTGACTCTTCTTACTGTCTATGTTTTGAATCATTCCTGTGACACTAGTTATTGATTCCGATGCTTCACTTGAGGTTTACTGTATCCCTCGGATCTCCTTATTGACGATGAAACACAGAAATTGCATCTTACTTAAATACAAAAGCACAATGCCGAATTAAATACAAGAAGACTGACTCTTCCTATTGTCTATGCTTTGAACCATTCCTGTGACACTAGTTATAGATTCCAATGCTTCACTTCAGCGTTACTGTATCCCTCTGACCTTCTTATGGACGATCAAACACAGAAATTTCATCGGAATTAAATACAAATGGCACAATGCCGACTCAAGAACAAGAAGACTGGCTCTTCTTACTGCCTATGGTTTGAACCATTCCTGTGAGACTAGTTATAGATTCCGATGCTTCACTTCAGGTTTATTGTATCCACCTGACCATCTTATTGACGATGAAACACAGAAATTCCATCGGAATTACATACAAAAGGCACATTGCCGACTTAGGAACAAGAAGACTGACTCCTCTTACTGTCTATGTTTTGAACCATTCCTGTGACACTAGTTATAGATTCCGATGCTTCACTTCACGTTTAATGTATCCCTGTGACCTTCTTATTGACGATGAAACAGAGAAATTGCTTCGGAACTATATACGGAAGGCACAATGCCGACTTAAGTACAAGATAACTGACTGATCTTACTGTCTATGTTTTTAACCAACCTGTGACACTATTTATAGATTCCGAATGCCGACTTAAGTACAAGAGGACTGACTCTTCCTACTGTCTATGTCTTGTACCTCTCCTGTGACACTAGTTATAGATTCCGATGCTTCACTTCAGAATTACTGTATCCCTCTGACCTGCTTATTGACGATGAAACACAGAAATTGCATCGGAATTAAATACAAAAGGCACAATGCCGACTCAAGTACAAGAAGACTGGTTCATCTTACTGTCTATGTTTTGAACCATTCCTGTGAGACCGGTTTTAGATCCGATGCTTCACTTCAGGTTTACTGTATCCCTCTGACCTTCTTGTTGACGATGGAACGTAGAAATTGCATCGGGATTAAATACAAAAGGCACAATGCCGACTTAAGTACAAGAAAACGGACTCTTCTTACTGTCTATGTTTTGAACCATTCCTGTGACACTAGTTATAGATTCCGAGGCTTCACTTCAGGTTTACTGTATCCCTCAGACCTTCTTATTGACGATGAAATACAGAAAGTGCCTCGGAATTAAACTCAAAAGGCACAATGCCGACTTAATTACAAGAAAACGGACTCATCTTACTGTCTATGTTTTGAACCATTCCTGAGGCACTAGTTATAGATTCCGATGCTTCACTTCGTGTTTACTGTATCCCTCTGACCTTCTTATGGACGATGAAACACAGAAATTGCATCGGAATTTAATACAAAAGGCACAATGCCGACTCAAGTACAAGAAGACTGGCTCTTCTTACTGTCTATGTTTTGAACCTTCCCTGTGAGACCGGTTTTAGATTCCGATGCTTCACTTCAGGTTTACTGTATTCCGTGGACCTTCTTATTGACGACGAAAAGCAGAAATTGCATTGGAATTGAATACAAAAGGCACAATGCCGACTTAAGAACAAGACAACTGACACTTCTTACTGTCTATGTTTTGAACCATTCCTGTGACACTAGTTATAGATACCGATGCTTCACTTCAGGTATCCTGTATCCCGCTAACCTTCTTATTGACGATGAAGCACAGAAATAGCATCGGAATTAAACACATAAGGCACAATGCCGACTTAAGTACAAGAAGACTGACTCTTCTTACTGTCTATGTTTTGAACCAATCCTGTGACTATAGTTATAGATTCCGATGCTTCACTTCAGGTTTACTGTATCCCTCTGACCTTCTTATTGACGATGAAACACAGAAATTTCTTCGGAATTAAATACAAAAGGCACAATGCCGACTCAAGTACAAGAAGACTGGCTCTTCTTACTGTCTATGTTTTGAACCTTTCCTGTGAGCCCGGTTTTAAATTCCGATGCCTCACTTCAGGTTTACTGTATCTCTTGGACATTCCTATTGACGATGAAACACAGATATTGCATCGGAATTAAACACAAAAGGCACAATGCCGACTTAAGTACGAGGAGACTGACTCTTCTTACTGTCTATGGTTTGAACCATTCCTGTGACACTAGTTATAGATTCAGATGCTGCACTTCAGGTATACTGTATCCAGCTGACCTTCTTATTGATGATGAAGCACAGAAATTGCAACGGAGTTAAATACAAAAGGCGCAATGCCGACTTCAGTACAAGATGAGTGACTCTTCTTACTGTCTATGTTTTGAACCATTCCTGTGACACTATTTATAGATTCCGATGCTTCACTTCAGTTTTACTGTATCCCTCTGACCTTCTTATTGACGATGAAACACAGAAATTGCATCCTAATTAAATACAAAAGCACAATGCCGTCTTAAGTACAAGAAGACTGACTCTTCCTATTGTCTATGATTTGAACCATTCCTGTGACACTAGTTACAGATTCCGATGCTTCACTTCAGTTTTACTGTATCCCTCTGACCTTCTTATTGACGATGAAACACAGAAATTGCATCGGAATTAAATACAAAAGGGACAATGCCGACTTAAGTCCAACAAGACTGACTCTTACTACTGTCTAAGTTTTGAACCATTCCTGTGACACTAGTTTTAGATTCCGATGCTTCACTTCAAGTTTACTGCATCTCTCTGACCTCCTTATTGACGATGAAACTCAGAAATTGCATCTTAGCGAAATACAAAAGGCACAATGCAGACTTACGTACAAGAAGTCTGGCTCTTCTTATTGTCTATGCTTTGAACCATTCCTGTGACCCTAGTTATAGATTCCGCTGCTGCAATTCAGGTTTACTGTATCCAGCTGAACTTCTTATTGATGATGAATCACAGAAATTGCGTCTTAACTAATTACAAAAGGCACAACACCGACTCAAGTACAAGAAGACTGGCCCTTCTTACTGCCTATGTTTTGAACCATTCCTGTGACTCTAGTTATAGATTCCGATGCTTCACTTCAGGTTTACTGTATCCAGCTGACCTTCTTATTGACGATGAAACACAGAACTTGCATAGGAATTATATACAAAGGGCACAATGCCGACTTAGGAACAAAAAGAATGACTCCTCTTACTGTCTATGGTTTGAACCATTCCTGTGACACTAGTTATAGATTCCGATGCTTCACTTCAGTTTTACTGTATCCATCTTACCTTCGTATTGACGATGAAACTCAGAAATTGCATCGGAAATAAATACAAAAGGCACAATGCCGACTTAAGTTCAAGAAGACTGACTCTTCCTACTGTCTAAGATTTGAACCATTCCTGTGACACTAGTTTTAGATTCCGATGCTTCACTTTAGGTTCACTGTATCTCTCTTACCTCCTTATTGACGATGAAATACAGAAATTGGATCTTATCTAATTACAAAAGGCACAATGCAGACTTAAGTACAAGAAGACTGACTCTTCTTATTGTCTATGCTTTGAACCATTCCTGTGACACTAATTATAAATTCCGATGCTTCACTTCAGGTTTACTGTATCCCTCTGACACTCTTATTGACAATCAAACACAGAAATTTCGTCGGAATTAAATACAAAAGGCACAATACCGACTCAAGTACAAGAAGAATGGCTCTTCTCACTGTCTATGTTTTGAACCTTTCCTGTGAGACCGGTTTTAGATTCCGATTCTTCACTCCGGGCTTACTGTGTCCCGTGGACCTTCTTATTGACGACGAAAAGCAGAAATTGCATCGGAATTGAATACAAAAAGCACAATGCCGACTCAAGTACAAGAAAACTGACACTTCTTACTGTCTATGTTTTGGAGCATTCCTGTGACACTAGTTATAGATTCCGATGCTTCACTTCAGGTTTACTGTACCCTCTTACCTTCTTATTGACGATGAAACACAGAATTTGCATCGGAATTAAATACAAAAGACACCATGCCGTCTTAAGTACAAGAAAACAGACTCTTCTTCATGTCTATGTTTTGAACCGTTCCTGTGACACTAGTTATAGATTCGGATGCTTCACTTCACGTTTAATGTATCCCTGTGACCTTCTTATTGACGATGAAACAGAGAAATTGCTTCGGAACTATATACGGAAGGCACAATGCCGACTTAAGTACAAGAAAACTGACTCTTTTTACTGTCTATGTTTTTAACCATTCCTGTGACACTAGTTATAGATTCCGATACTTCACATTAGGTTTACTGTATCCCTCTGGCCTTCTTATTGACGATGAAACACAACAATTGCATAGGAATTAAATACAAAAGGAACAATGCAGACTTAAGTTCAAGATGACTGACTCTTCCTACCGTCTAAGATTTGAACCATTCCTGTGACACTAGTTTTAGATTCCGATGTTTCACTTCAGGTTTACTGTATCTCTCTTACCTCCTTATTGACGATGAAGCACAGATATTGCATCTTAACTAAATACAAAAGGCACTATGCAGACATAAGTACAAGAACACTGACTTTTCTTACTGTCTATGGTTTGAACCATTCCTGTGACACTAGTTACAGATTCCGATGCCTCACTTCAGGTTTACTGTATCCCTGTGACCGTCTTATTGACGATGAAACACAGAAATTGCATCGGAATTATATACAGAAGGCACACTGCCGAATTAAGTACGAGAAAACTGACTCATCTTACTGTCTATGATTTTAACCATTCCTGTGACACTAGTTATAGATTCCGATGCTTCACATTAGGTTTACTGTATCCCTCTGACCTTCTTATTGACGATGAAACACAGAAATTGCATCGGAATTACTTACAAAAGCCACAATACCGACTTAAGTACAAGGAGACTGACTCTTCTTATTGTCTATGTTTTGAACCATTCCTGTGACATTAGTTACAGATTCCGACGCTTCACTTCAGGTTTACTGTAATCCTCCGACCTTCGTATTGACGATGAAACACAGAAAGTGCATCGGAATTAAACTCAAAAGGCCAATGCCGATTTAATTATAACAAAACGGACTCATCTTACTGTCTATGTTTTGAACTATTCCTGTGACACTAGTTATAGATTCCGATGCTGCACTTCCGGTTTACTGTATCCCATGGACCTTCTTATTGACGACGAAACACAGAAATTGATCGGAATAAAATACAAAAGGCACAATAACGACTTAAGTACAGGAAAACTGACTCTTCTTACTGTCTATGATGTGAACCATTCCTGTGACACTAGTTATAGATTCCGATGCTTAACTTCAGGTATACTGTATCCCTCTGACTTTCTTATTGACGATGAAACACAGAAATTGCATCGGAATTAAATACAAAATGCACAATGCCGACTCAAGTACAAGAAAACTGGCTCTTCTTACTGTCTATTTTTTGAACATTTCCTGTGAGATCGGTTTTAGATTCCGATGCTTCACTTCAGGTTTACTGTATCCCGTGGACCTTCTTATTGACGACGAAAAGCAGAAATTGCATCGGAATTGAATACAAAAGGCACAATGCCAACTTAAGTACAAGAAAACTGACACTTCTTACGGTCTATGTTTTGAACCATTCCTGGGACACTAGTTACAGATTCCGATGCTTCACTTCAGGTTTACTGTTTCCCTCTGACCTTCTTATTGACGAAGAAACACAGAAATTGCATCGGAACTAAATAGCAAAGGCACAATGCCGACTTAAGTGCAAGAAAACTGACTCTTCTTATTGTCTATGTTTTGAACCATTCCTGTGACACTAGTTCTAGATTCCGATGCTTCACTTCAGGTTTACTGTATCCCTGTGAGCTTCTTATTGACGATGAAACACAGAAATTGCAACGGAATTAAATACAAAATCACACTGCTGATTTAAGTATAAGAAAACTGACTCTTCTTACTGTCTATGTTTTGAATCATTCCTGTGACACTAGTTATTGATTCCGATGCTTCACTTCAGGTTTACTGTATCCCTCGGACCTCCTTATTGACGATGAAACACAGAAATTGCATCTTACTTAAATACAAAAGCACAATGCCGAATTAAATACAAGAAGACTGACTCTTCCTATTGTCTATGCTTTGAACCATTCCTGTGACACTGGTTATAGATTCCAATGCTTCACTTCAGCGTTACTGTATCCCTCTGACCTTCTTATGGACGATCAAACACAGAAATTTCATCGGAATTAAATAAAAATGACACAATGCCGACTCAAGAACAAGAAGACAGGCTCTTCTTACTGCCTATGGTTTGAACCATTCCTGTGAGACTAGTTATAGATTCCGATGCTTCACTTCAGGTTTATTGTATCCACCTGACCATCTTATTGACGATGAAACACAGAAATTCCATCGGAATTATGTACAAAAGGCACAATGCCGACTTAGGAAGAAGAAGACTGACTCCTCTTACTGTCTATATTTTTAACCATTCCTGTGACACTATTAATAGATTCCGAATGCCGACTTAAGTACAAGAGGACTGACTCTTCCTACTGTCTATGTCTTGTACCACTCCTGTGACACTAGTTATAGATTCCGATGTTTCACTTCAGGTTTACTGTATCCCTCTGACCTTCTTGTTGACGATGGAACGTAGAAATTGCATCGGGATTAAATACAAAAGGCACAATGCCGACTTAAGTACAAGAAAACGGACTCTTCTTACTGTCTATGTTTTGAACCATTCCTGTGACACTAGTTATAGATTCCGAGGCTTCACTTCAGGTTTACTGTATCCCTCAGACCTTCTTATTGACGATGAAATACAGAAAGTGCATCGGAATTAAACTCAAAAGGCACAATGCCGACTTAATTACAAGAAAACGGACTCATCTTACTGTCTATGTTTTGAACCATTCCTGAGACACTAGTTATAGATTCCGATGCTTCACTTCGTGTTTACTGTATACCTCTGACCTTCTTATGGACGATGACACACAGAAATTGCATCGGAATTTAATAAAAAGGCACAATGCCGACTCAAGTACAAGAAGACTGGCTCTTCTTACTGTCTATGTTTTGAACCTTTCCTGTGAGACCGGTTTTAGATTCCGATGCTTCACTTCAGGTTTACTGTATCCCGTGGACCTTCTTATTGACGACGAAAAGCAGAAATTGCATTGGAATTGAATACAAAAGGCACAATGCCGACTTAAGAACAAGACAACTGACACTTCTTACTGTCTATGTTTTGAACCATTCCTGTGACACTAGTTATAGATACCGATGCTTCACTTCAGGTTTACTGTATCCCGCTAACCTTCTTATTGACGATGAAACACAGAAATTGCATCGGAATTAAATAGAAAAGGCACAATGCCGACTTAGGTACAAGTAAACTGACTCTTCTTACTGTCAATGATTTGATCCATTCCTGTGACACTAGTTATAGATTCCGATGCTTCACTTAAGGTTTACTGTATCCCTGTGACCTTCTTATTGACGATGAAGCACATAAATTGCATCGGAATTAAACACAAAAGGCACAATGCCGACTCAAGTACAAGAAGACTGGCTCTTCTTACTGTCTATGTTTTGAACCTTTCCTGTGAGCCCGGTTTTAAATTCCGATGCCTCACTTCAGGTTTACTGTATCCCTTGGACATTCCTATTGACGATGAAACACAGATATTGCATCGGAATTAAACACAAAAGGCACAATGCCGACTTAAGTACGAAAGGCTGACTCTTCTTACTGTCTATGGTTTGAACCATTCCTGTGACACTAGTTATAGATTCAGATGCTGCACTTCAGGTATACTGTATCCAGCTGACCTTCTTATTGATGATGAAGCACAGAAATTGCATCGGAGTTAAATACAAAAGGCACAATGCCGACTTCAGTTCAAGATGAGTGACTCTTCTTACTGTCTATGTTTTGAACCATTCCTGTGACACTAGTTATAGATTCCGATGCTTCACTTCAGTTTTACTGTATCCCTCTGACCTTCTTATTGACGATGAAACACAGAAATTGCATCCTAATTAAATACAAAAGCACAATGCCGACTTAAGTACAAGAAGACTGACTCTTCTTATTGTCTATGATTTGAACCATTCCTGTGACACTAGTTACAGATTCCGATGCTTCACTTCAGTTTTACTGTATCCCTCTGACCTTCTTATTGACGATGAAACACAGAAATTGCATCGGAATTAAATACAAAAGGGACAATGTCGACTTAAGTCCAACAAGACAGACTGTTACTACTGTCTAAGTTTTGAACCATTCCTGTGACACTAGTTTTAGATTCCGATGCTTCACTTCAAGTTTACTGCATCTCTCTGACTTCCTTATTGACGATGAAACACAGAAATTGCATCTTAGCTAAATACAAAAGGCACAATGCAGACTTACGTACAAGAAGTCTGGCTCTTCTTATTGTCTATGCTTTGAACCATTCCTGTGACCCTAGTTATAGATTCCGCTGCTGCAATTCAGGTTTACTGTATCCAGCTGAACTTCTTATTGACGATGAATCACAGAAATTGCATCTTAACTAATTACAAAAGGCACAATGCAGACTTAAGTACAAGAAGACTGACTCTTTTTATTGCCTATGCTTTGAACCATTCCTGTGACACTAGTTATAGATTCCGATGCTTCACTTCAGGTTTACTGTATCCCTCTGACCTCCTTATTGACGATCAAACACAGATATTTCATCGGAATTAAATACAAAAGGCACAACACCGACTCAAGTACAAGAAGACTGGCTCTTCTTACTGCCTATGTTTTGAACCATTCCTGTGACTCTAGTTATAGATTCCGATGCTTCACTTCAGGTTTACTGTATCCATCTTACCTTCTTATTGACGATGAAACACAGAAATTGCATCGGAAATAAATACAAAAGGCACAATACCGACTTAAGTTCAAGAAGACTGACTCTTCCTACTGTCTAAGATTTGAACCATTCCTGTGACACTAGTTTTAGATTCCGATGCTTCACTTCAGGTTCACTGTATCTCTCTTACCTCCTTATTGACGATGAAACACAGAAATTGGATCTTATCTAATTACAAAAGGCACAATGCAGACTTAAGTACAAGAAGACTGACTCTTCTTATTGTCTATGCTTTGAACCATTCCTGTGACACTAATTATAAATTCCGATGCTTCACTTCAGGTTTACTGTATCCCTCTGACACTCTTATTGACAATCAAACACAGAAATTTCGTCGGAATTAAATACAAAAGGCACAATACCGACTCAAGTACAAGAAGAATGGCTCTTCTCACTGTCTATGTTTTGAACCTTTCCTGTGAGACCGGTTTTAGATTCCGATTCTTCACTCCGGGCTTACTGTGTCCCGTGGACCTTCTTATTGACGACGAAAAGCAGAAATTGCATCGGAATTGAATACAAAAAGCACAATGCCGACTCAAGTACAAGAAAACTGACACTTCTTACTGTCTATGATTTGGAGCATTCCTGTGACACTAGTTATAGATTCCGATGCTTCACTTCAGGTTTACTGTACCCTCTTACCTTCTTATTGACGATGAAACACAGAAATTGCATCGGAATTAAATACAAAAGACACCATGCCGTCTTAAGTACAAGAAAACAGACTCTTCTTCATGTCTATGTTTTGAACCGTTCCTGTGACACTAGTTATAGATTCCGATGCTTCACTTTAGGTTTACTGTATCTCTCCAACCTTCTTATTGACGATTAAACACAGAAATTGCATCGTAATTAAATACAAAAGGCACAATGCCGACTCAAGTACAAGAAGATTGGCTCTTCTTACTGTCTACGTTTTGAACCTTTCCTGTGAGACCGGTTTTAGATTCTGATGCTTCACTTCAGGTTTACCGTATCCCTTGGAACTTCATATTGACGCCGAAACACAGAAATTGCATCGGAATTAAATAGAATAGGCACAATGCCGACTTAAGTACAAGAAAACTAACTCTTCTTGCTGTCTATGTTTTGAACCATTCCTGTGACACTAGTTATAGATTCCGATGTTTCTCTTCAGGTTTACTGTATCCCTCTGACCTTCTTATTGACGATGAAACACAGAAATTGCTTCGGAATTATATACAGAAGGCACAATGCCGACTTAAGTACAAGAAAACTGACTCTTTTTACTGTCTATGTTTTAACCATTCCTGTGACACTAGTTATAGATTCCGATACTTCACATTAGGATTCCTGTATCCCTCTGGCCTTCTTATTGACGATGAAACACAACAATTGCATAGGAATTAAATACAAAAGGAACAATGCGGACTTAAGTTCAAGATGACTGACTCTTCCTACCGTCTAAGATTAGAACCATTCCTGTGACACTAGTTTTAGATTCCGATGTTTCACTTCAGGTTTACTGTATCTCTCTGACCTCCTTATTGACGATGAAACACAGATATTGCATCTTAACTAAATACAAAAGGCACAATGCAGACATAAGTACAAGAACACTGACTCTTCTTACTGTCTATGGTTTGAACCATTCCTGTGACACTAGTTATAGATTCAGATGCTGCACTTCAGGTATACTGTATCCAGCAGACCTTCTTATTGATGATGAAGCACTGAAATTGAATCGGAGTTAAATACAAAAGGCACAATGCCGACTTAAGTACAAGAAGACTGACTCTTCTTACTGTCTATGGTTTGAACCATTCCTGTGACACTAGTTACAGATTCAGATGCTGCACTACAGGAATACTGTATCCAGCTGACCTTCTTATTGATGATGAAGCACAGAAATTGCATCGGAGTTAAATACAAAAGGCACAATGCCGACTTTAGTACAAGAAGACTGCCTCTTCTTACTGTCTATGTTTTGAAATATTCCTGTGACACTAGTTATAGATTCCGATGCTTCACTTCAGTTTTACTGTATCCCTCTGACGTTCTTATTGACGATGAAACACAGAAGTGCATCGGAAATAAATACAAAAGGCACAATGCCGACTGAAGTACAAGAAGATTGACTCTTCCTACTGTCTATGAATTGAACCATTCCTGTGACACTAGTTTTAAATTCCGATGCTTCACTTCAGGTTTACTGTATCCCTCGGAACCCTTATTGACGATGAAACACAAAAATTGCATCTTACTTAAATACAAAAGCACAATGCCGACTTAAGTACAAGAAGACTGACTCTTCTTACTGTCTATGCTTTGAACAATACCTGTAACACTAGTTATAGATTCCGATGCTTCCCTTCAGGTTTACTGTATCCCTCTGACCTTCTTATTGACGATCAAACACAGAAATTGCATCGGAATTAAATACAAAAGGCACAATGCCGACTCAAGTACAAGAGGACTGGCTCTTCTTACTGCCTATGATTTCACCCATTCTTGTGACGCTAGTAATAGATTCCGATGCTTCACTTTAGGTTTACTGTATCCAGCTGTGCTTCTTATTGACGATGAAACACAGAAATTGAATCGGAATTATATACAAAAGGCACAATGCCGACTTAGGAACAAGAAGACTGATTCCTCTTACTGTCTATGTTTTGATCCATTCCTGTGACACTAGTTATAGATTCCGATGCTTCACTTCAGTTTTACTGTATCCCTCTGACCTTCTTATTGACGATGAAACACAGAAATTGCATCGCAATTAAATATAAATGCACAATGCCGACTTAAGTTCAAGAAGACTGACTCTTCCTACTGTCTAAGATTTGAACCATTCCTGTGAGACTAGTTTTAGATTCCGATGCTACACTTCAGGTTAACTGTATCTCTCTGACATCCTTATTGACGATGAAACACAGAAACTGCATCTTAACTAATTACAAAAGGCACAATGCAGACTTAAGTACAAGAATACTGACTCTTATTATTGTCTATGATTTGAACCAATCCTGTGACACTAGTTATAGATTCCGATGCTTCACTTCAGGTTTACTGTATCCCTCTGACCTTCTTATTGACGATCAGATACAGATATTTCATCGGAATTAAATACAAAAGGCACAATACCGACTCAAGTACAAGAAGACTGGCTCTTCTTACTGCCTATAGTTTGAACCATTCCTGTGACTCTAGTTATAAAGTACGATGCTTCACTTCAGGTTTACTGTATCCCTCTGACTTTCTTATTGACGATGAAACACAGAAATTGCATCGGAATTAAATACAAAATGCACAATGCCGACTCAAGTACAAGAAGACTGGCTCTTCTTACTGTCTATGCTTTGAACCTGTCCTGTGAGACCGGTTTTAGATTCCGATGCCTCACCTCAGGTTTATTGTATCCCGAGGACCTTCTTATTGACGACGGAAAGCAGAAATTGCATCGGAATTGAATACAAAAGGCACAATGCCGACTTAAGTACAAGAAAAGTGACACTTCTTACTATCTATGATTTGAAGCATTCCTGTGACACTAGTTATAGATTCCGATGCTTCACTTCAGGTTTACTGTATCTCTCTGACTTCCTTATTGTCGATAAAACACAGAAATTGCATCTTAACTAATTACAAAGGGCAGAATGCAGACTTAAGTACAAGAAAATTGACACTTCTTACTGTCTATGTTTTGAAGCATTCCTGTGACACTAGTTATAGATTCCGATGCTTCACTTCAGGTTTACTGTATCCCTCTTACCTTCTTATTGACGATGAAACACAGATATTGGTTCGGAATTAAATAGAAAAGGCACATTGCCGACTTAAGTACAAGAAAACTGACTCTTCTTACTGTCTATGATTTGAACCTTTCCTGTGAGATCGGTTTTAGATTCCGATGCTTCACTTCAGGTTTACCGTATCCCTTGGACCTTCTTATCGACGCCGAAACACAGAAATTGCATCGGAATAAAATAGAATAGGCACAATGCCGACTTAAGTACAAGAAAACTAACTCTTTTCACTGTCTAAGTTTTGACCCATTCTTGTGACAGTAGTTATAAATTCCGATGCTTCACTTCAGGTTTACTGTATCCCTCTGACTTTCTTATTGACGATGAAACACAGAAATTGCATCGGAATTAAATACAAAAGGCACAATGCCGACTTAAGTACAAGAGAACTGACTCTTCATACTGCCTATGTTTTGAACCATTCCTGTGACACTAGCTATAGATTCCGACGCTTCACTTCAGGTTTACTGTATCCCTGTGACCTTCTTGTTGACGATGAAACACAGAAATTGCTTCGGAATTATATACAGAAGGCACAATGCCGACATGAGTACAAGAAAACTGACTCTTCTTACTGTCTATGATTTTAACCATTCCTGTGACACTAGTTATAGATTCCGATACTTCACATTAGGTTTACTGTATCCCTCTGACCTTCTTATTGACGATGAAACACAGAAATTGCATCGGAATTAAATACAAAAGCCACAATGCCGACTTAAGTACAAGAAGACTGACTCTTCCTACTGTCTATGTTTTGAATCATTCCTTTGACACTAGTTATAGATTCCGATGCTTCACTTCCGGTTTACTGTATCCCTCTGACCTTCTTATTGACGATGAAACACAGAAATTGCATCGGAATTAAATACAAAAGGCACAATGCCGACTCGAGTAAAAGAAGACTGGCTCCTCTTACTGTCTATGTTTTGAACCATTCCTGTGACACTAGTTATAAACGCCGATGCTTCGCTTCAGGTTTACTGTATCCCTCTGACCTTCATATTGACGATCAAACACAGAAATTTCATCGGAATTAAATACAAAAGGCACAATGCCGACTCAAGTACAAGAAGACTGGCTCTTCTTACAGCCTATGTTTTGAACCATTCCTGTGACACTAGTTATAGTTTCCGATGCTTCACTTCAGGTTTACTGTATCCCTCTGACTTTCTTATTGACGATGAAACACAGAAATTGCATCGGAATTAGATACAAAAGGCACAATGCCGACTCAAGTACAAGATGACTGGCTCTTCTTAATGTCTATGTTTTGAACCTTTCCTGTGAAACCGGTTTTAGATTCCGATGCTTCACTTCAGGTTTACTGTATCCCGCTGACCTTCTTATTGACGTCGAAAAGCAGATATTGCATCGGAATTGAATACAAAAGGCACAATGCCGTCTCAAGTACAAGAAAACTGAGTCTTCCTACTGTCTAAGATTTGAACCATTCCTGTGTCACTAGTTTTAGTTTCCGCTGCTTCACTACAGGTTTACTGTATCTCTCTGACCTCCTTATTGACGATGAAACACAGATTTTGCATCTTAACTATAGACAAAACGCACAATGCAGATTTAAGTACAAGAAGACTGACTCTTCTTACTGTCTATGGTTTGAACCATTCCTGTGAGACTAGTAATAGATTAAGGTGCTGCACTTCTGGTATACTGTATCTAGCAGACCTTCTTATTGATGATGAAGCACAGAAATTGCATCGGAGTTAAATACAAAAGGCACAATGCCGACTTAAGTACAAGAAGACTGACTCCTCTTACTGTCTATGGTTTGAACCATTCCTGTGACACTAGTTACAGATTCAGATGCTGCACTTCAGGTATACTGTATCCAGCTGACCTTCTTATTGATGATGAAGCAAAGAAATTGCATCGGAGTTAAATACAAAAGGCACAATGCCGACTTTAGTACAAGAAGACTGAATCTTCTTACCGTCTAAGTTTTGAACCATTCCTGTGACACTAGTTATAGATTCCGATGCTTCTCTTCAGTTTTACTGTATCCCTCTGACCTTCTTATTGACGATGAAACACACAAATTGCATCGGAATTAAATACAAAAGGCACAATGCCGACTGAAGTACAGGAAGGCTGTCCCTACCTACTGTCTATGTTTTGAACCATTCCTGTGACACTAGTTTTAGATTCCGATGCTTCACTTCAGGTTTACTGTATCCCTTGGACATTTCTATTGACGACGAAACAAAGAAATTGCATCGGAATTAAATACAAGAGGCACAATGCCGACTTAAGTACAAGAAGACAGATCCTTCTTACTGTCTATGTTTAGAACCATTCCTGTGACACTAGTTATAGATACCGATGCTTCACTTCAGTTTTACTGTCTCCCTCTGAACTTCGTATTGACGATGAAACACAGAAATTGCATCGGAATTAAATACAAAAGGCACAATGCTGACTGAAGTACGAGAGGACTGACTCTTCCTACTGTAATGTTTTGGACCATTCCTGCGACACTAGTTTTAAATTCCGATGCTTCACTTCAGGTTTACTGTATCCCTCGTACCTCCTTATTGACGATGAAACACAGAAATTACATCTTACTTAAATACTAAAGCACAATGCCGACTTAAGTAAAAGAAGACTGACTCTTCTTATTGTCAATGCTTTGAACCATTCCTGTGACACTAGTTATAGATTCCGATGCTTCACTTCAGGTTTACTGTATCCCTCTGACCTTCTTATTGACGATCAAACAGAGAAATTTCATCGGAATTAAATACAAAAGGCACAATGCCGACTCAAGTACAAGAAGACTGGCTCCTCTTACTGCCTATGTTATGAACCATTCCTGTGACACTAGTTATAGATTCCGATGCTTCACTTCAGGTTTACTGTGTCTAGCTGACCTTCTTATTGACGATCAAACACAGAAATTTAATCGGAATTAAATACAAAAGGCACAATACCGACTCAAGTACAAGAAGACTGGCTCTTCTTACAGCCTATGTTTGAACCATTCCTGTGACACTAGTTATAGTTTCCCATGCTTCACTTCAGGTTTACTGTATCCCTCTGACTTTCTTATTGACGATGAAACACAGAAATTGCATCGGAATGAGATACAAAATTCACAATGAGACTCAAGTACAAGTTGACTGGCTCTTCTTACTGTCTATGTTTTGAACCTTTCCTGTGAATCCGGTTTTTGATTCCGATGCTTCACTTCAGGTTTACTGTATCCCGTTGACCTTCTTATTGACGACGAAAAGCAGATATTGCATCGGAATTGAATACAAAAGGCACAATGCCGTCTCAAGTACAAGAAAACTGACACTTCTTACTGTCTAAATTTTGAAGCATTCCTGTGACACTAGTTATAGATTCCGATGCTTCACTTCAGGTTTACTGTATCCCTCTTACCTTCTTAATGACGTTGAAACACAGAAATTGCATTGGAATTAAATACAAAAGGCACATTGCCGACTTAAGTACAAGAAAACTGACTCCTCTTACTGTCTGTGCTTTGAACCTTTCCTGTGAGACCGGTTTTAGGTTCCGATGCTTCACTTCAGGTTTACCGTATCCCTTGGACCTTCTTATTGACGCCGAAACACAGAAATTGCATCGGAATTAAATAGATTAGGCACAATGCCGACTTAAATACAAGAAAACTAACTCTTCTTACTGTCTATGTTTTGATCCATTCCTGTGACAGTAGTTATAGATTCCGATGCTTCACTTCAGGTTTACTGTATCCCTCTGACTTTCTTATTGACGATGAAACACAGAAATTGCATCGGAATTAGATACAAAAGGCACAGTGCCGACTCAAGTACAAGATGACTGGCTCTTCTTACTGTCTATGCTTTGAACCTTTCCTGTGAAACCGGTTTTAGATTCCAATGCTTCACTTCTGGTTTACTGTATCCCGTTGACCTTCTTTTTGACGACGAAAAGCAGATATTGCATCGGAATTGAATACAAAAGGCACAATGCCGTCTCAAGTACAAGAAAGCTAACACTTCTTACTGTCTAAATTTTGAAGCATTTCTGTGACACTAGTTATAGATTCCGATGCTTCACTTCAGGTTTACTGTATCCCTCTTACCTTCTTATTGACGATGAAACACAGAAATTGCATTGGAATTAAATAGAAAAGGCACATTGCCGACCTAAGTACAAGAAAACTGACTCCTCTTATTGTCTATGTATTGAACCTTTCCTGTGAGACCGGTTTTAGATTCCGAAGCTTCACTTCAGATTTACCGTATCCCTTGGACCTTCTTGTTGATGCGAAACACAGAAATTGCATCGGAATTAAATAGAATAGGCACAATGCCGACTTAAATACAAGAAAACTAACTCTTCTTACTGTCTATGTTTTGATCCATTCCTGTGACAGTAGTTATAGATTCCGATGCTTCACTTCAGGTTTACTGTATCCCTCTGACCTTCTCATTGATGATGAAACACAGAAATTGCATCGGAATTAAATACAAGAGGCAGAATGCCGACTTAAGTACAAGAAAACTGACTCTTCTTACTGTCTATGTTTTGAACCATTCCAGTGACACTAGTTATAGGTTCCGATGCTTCACTTCAGGTTTTCTGTATCCCTGTGACCTTATTATTGACGATGAAACACAGAAATTGCTTCGGTATTATATACTGAAGATACAATGCCGACATAAGTACAAGAAGACTGGCTCCTCTTACTGTCTATGCTTTGAACCATTCCTGTGACACTAGTTATAGATTCCGAAGCTTCACTTCAGGTTTACTGTATCCCTTGGACCTTCTTATTGACGATGAAACTCAGAAATTGCATTTTAACTAATTACAAAAGGCACAATGCAGACTTAAGTACAAGAAGACTGACTCTTCTTATTGTCTATGGTTTGAGCCATTCCTGTGACACTAGTTATAAATTCAGAGGCTGCACTTCAGGTATACTGTATCCAGCTGACCTTCTTATTGATGATGAAGCACAGAAATTGCATCGGAATTAAATACAAAAGGCACAATGCCGACTTTAGTACAAGAAGACTGACTCTTCATACTGTCTATGTTTTGAACCATTCCTGTGCCACTAGTAATTGATTCCGATGCTTCACTTCAGTTTTACTGTATCCCTCTGACCTTCTGATTGACGATGAAACACAGAAATTGCATCGGAATTAAATACAAAAGGCACAATGCCGACTCAAGTAGAAGAAGACTGGCTCTTCTTACTGTCTATGTTTTGAACCTCTCCTGTGAGACCGGTTTTAGATTCCGATGCTTCACTCCAGGTTTACTGTATACCGTGAACCTTCTTATTGACGACGAAAAGCAGAAATTGCATCGGAATTGAATACAAAAAGCACAATGCCGACTTAAGTACAAGAAAACCGACACTTCTTACTGTCTATGTTTGAACCATATCTGTGACACTAGTTACAGATTCCGATGCTTCACTTCAGGTTTACTGTATCCCTTTGACATCCTTATTGACAATGAAACACAGAACTTGCATCGGAATTAAATAGAAAAGGCACAATGCCGACATAAGTACAAGAAAAGTCACCCTTCTTTCTGTCTATGGTTTGAACCATTCCTGTGACACTAGTTATAGATTCCGATGCTTCACTTCAGGTTTACTGTATCCCTCTGACCTTCTTATTGACGATGAAACACAGAAATTGCTTCGGAATTATATACAGAAGGCACAATGCCGACTTAAGTACAAGAAGACTGGCTCCTCTTACTGTCTATGTTTTGAACCATTCCTGTAACACTAGTTATAGATTCCGATGCTTCACTTCTGGTTTACTGGATCCCTCTGACCTTCTTATAGACGATGAAACACAGAAGTTGCATCGGAATTATATACAAAACGCACAATGCCGACTTAAGTACAAGAAGACTGACTCTTCTTACTGTCTACGTTTTGAACCATTCCTGTGACACTAGTTATAGATTCCGATGCATCACTTCAGGTTTACTGTATCCCTTGGACCTTCTTATTGACGATGAAATACAGAAATTGCATCATAATTAAATACAAAAGGCACAATGAAGACTTAAGTTCAAGAAGACTGACTCTTCTTACTGTCTATGGTTTGAACCATTACTGTGACTAGTTATAGATTCAGAGGCTGCACTTCAGGTATACTGTATCCAGCTGACCTTCTTATTGATGATGAAGCACAGAAATTGCATCGGAATTAAATACAAAAGGCACAATGCCGACTTTAGTACAAGAAGACTGACTCTTCATACTGTCTATGTTTTGAACCATTCCTGTGACACTAGTAATTGATTCCGATGGTTCACTTCAATTTTACTGTATCCCTCTGACCTTCTTATTGACAAAGAAACACAGAAATTGCATCGGAATTAAATACAAAAGGCACAACGCCGACTGAAGCACAAGATGACTGACTCTTCCTACTGTCTATGTTTAGAACCATTCCAGTGACACTTGTTTTAAATTCCGATGCTACACTTCAGGTTTACTGTATCCCTCGGGCCTCCTTATTGACGATGAAACACAGAAATTGCACCTTAACTAATTACAAAAGGCACAATGCAGACTTAAGTACAAGAAGATTGACTCTTCTTATTGTCTATGCTTTGAACCATTCCTGTGACACTAGTTATAGATTCCGATGCTTCACTTCAGGTTTACTGTATCCCTCTGACCATCATATTGACGATCAGACACAGAAATTTCATCGGAATTAAATACAAGAGGCACAATACCGACTCACGTACAAGAAGACTGGCTCTTCTTACTGCCTATGTTTTGAACCATTCCTGTGACACTAGTTATAGATTCCGATGCTTGACTTCAGGTTTACTGTATCCCTCTGACTTTCTTATTGACGATGAAACACAGAAATTGCATCGGAATTAAATGCAAAAGGCACAATGCCGACTCAAGTACAAGAAGACTGGCTCTTCTTACTGTCTATGTTTTGAACCTTTCCTGTGAGCCCGGTTTTTGATTCCGATGCTTCACTTCAGGTTTACGGTATCCCTTGGACCTTCTTATTGACGCCGAAGCACAGTAATTGCATCGGAATTAAATAGAATGGGCACAATGCCCACTTAACTACAAGAAAACTGACTCTTCTTACTGTCTATGGTTTGAACCATTCCTGTGACACTAGTTATAGATTCCGATGCTTCACTTCAGGTTTACTGTATCCCTCTGACCTCCATAATGACAATGAAACACAGAAATTGCATCGGAATTAAATACAAAAGGCACAATACCGACTTAAGTACAAGAAAACTGACTCTTCTTACTGTCTATGATTTGAAACATTCCTGTGTCACTAGTTATAGTTTCCGATGCTTCACTTCAGGTTTACTGTATTCCTGTGAACTTCTTATTGCCGATGAAACACAGAAATTGCTTCGGAATTATATACAGAAGGCACAATGCCCACATAAGTACAAGAAAACTGACTCTTCTTATTGCCTATGTTTTTAACCATTTCTGTGACACTAGTTATAGATTCCGATGCTTCACATTAGGTTTACTGTATCCCTCTGATCTTCTTATTGACGATGAAACACAGAAATTGCATCGGAATTAAATACAAAAGGCACAATGCCGACTCAAGTACAAGAAGACTGGCTCTTCTTACTGTCTATGATTTGAACCTTTCCTGTGAGACCGGTTTTAGATTCCGATGATTCACTTCAGGTTTAATGTATCCCTCTGACTTTCTTATTGATGGTGAAATATAGATATTGCATCGGGATTAAATACAAAAGCCACAATGCCGACTTAAGTACAAGAAAACGGACTCTTCTTACTGTCTATGACTTGAACCATTCCTGTGACACTAGTTATAGATTACGATGCTTCACTTCAGGTTTACCGTATCCCTCTGACCTTCTTATTGACGATGAAACTCAGAATGTGCATCGGAATTAAACTCAAAAGGCACAATGCCAACTTAATTACAAGAAAACGGACTCTTCTTTCTGTCTATGATTTGAACCATTCCTGTGACACCAGTTATAGATTCCGATGCTTCACTTCAGGTTTACTGTATCCCTCTGACTTTCTGATGGACGATGAAACACAGAAATTGCATCGGAATTAAATACAAAAGGCGCAATGCCGACTCAAGTGCAAGAAGACTAGCTCTTCTTACTGTCTATGTTTTGAACCTTTCCTGTGAGACCGGTTGTAGATTCCGATGCTTCACTTCGGGTTTACTGTATCCCGTGAACCTTCTTATTGACGACGAAAAGCAGAAATTGCAACGGAATTGAATACAAAAAGCACAATGCAGACTTAAGTACAAGAAAACCGACACTTCTTACTGTATATGTTTTGAACCATTCCTGTGACACTAGTTATAGATTCCGATGCTTTACTTCAGGTTTACTGTATCCCTCTGACCTTCTTAATGACGATGAAACACAGAACTTGCATCGGAATTAAATAGAAAAAGCACAATGCCGACTTAAGTACAAGAAAAGTGACCCTTCTTAGTGTCTATGTTTTGAACCATTCCTGTGAGCCCGGTTGTAGTTTCCGATGTTGCACATCAGGTTTACTGTATACCGTGGACACTCCTATTGACGACGAAACACAGAAATTGCATCGGAATTGAATACAAAAGGCACAATGCCGACTTAAGTTCAAGGAAACTGACACTTCTTACTGTCTATGTTTGAACCATTCCTGTGACACTAGTTATAGATTCCGATGCTTCACTTCAGGTTTACTGTATCCCTCTGACCTTCTTATTGACGATGAAACACAGAAATTGCATCGGAATTAAATACAAAAGGCACAATGCCGACTAAAGTACAAGAAAACTGACTCTTCTTACTGTCTATGTTTTGAACCATTCCTGTGACACTAGTTATAGATTCCGATGCTTCACTTCAGGTTTACTGTATCCCTCTGACCTTCTTATAAACGATGAAACACAGAAATTGCATCGGAATAATATACAAAACGCACAATGCCGACTTAAGTACAAGAAGACTGACTCTTCTTACTGTCTACGTTTTGAACCATTCCTGTGACACTAGTTGTGGATTCCGATGCATCACTTCAGGTTTACTGTATCCCTTGGACCTTCTGATTGTCGATGAATTACAGAAATTGCATCATCATTAAATGCAAAAGGCACAATGCCGACTTAAGTTCAAGAAGACTGACTCTTCTTACTGTCTATGGTTTGAACCATTCCTGTGACACTAGTTATAGATTCAGAGGCTGCACTTCAGGTATACTGTATCCAGCTCACCTTCTTATTTATGATGAAGCACAGAAATTGCATCGGAATTAAATACAAAAGGCACAATGCCGACTTTAGTACAAGAAGACTGACTCTTCCTAATGTCTATGTTTTGAACCATTCCTGTGACACTAGTAATTGATTCCGATGCTTCACTTCAGTTTTACTGTATCCCTCTGACCTTCTTATTGACGATGAAACACAGAAATTGCATTGGAATTAAATACAAAAAGCACAATGCCGACTGAAGTAGAAGAAGACTGCCTCTTCCTACTGTCTATGTTTAGAACCATTCCTGTGAAACTTATTTTAAATTCCGATGCTTCACTTCAGGTTTACTGTATCCCTCGGACCTCCTTTTTGACGATGAAACACAGAAATTGCATCGGAATTAAATACAAAAGGCACAATGCCGACTTAAGTACAAGAAAACTAACTCTTCTTACTGTCTATGTTTTGAACCATTCCTGTGACACTAGTTATAGATTCCGATGCTTCACTTCAGGTTTACTGTATCCCTCTGGCTTCCTTATTGACGATGAAACACAGAAATTGCATCGGAATTAAATAGATTATTCACAATGCCGTCTTAAGTACAAAAAATTTGACTCTTCATACTGTCTATGATTTGAACCATTCCTGTGACACTAGTTTTAGATTCCGATGCTTCACTTCAGGTTTACTGTATCTCTCTGACCTCCTTATTGACGATGAAACGCAGAAATTGCATCTTAACTGAATACAAAAGGCACAATGCAGACTTAAGTACAAGGAGACTGACTCTTCTTACTGTCTATGGTTTGAACCATTCCTGTGACACTAGTTATAGATTCAGATGCTGCACTTCAGGTATACTGTATCCAGCTGACCTTCTTATTGATGATGAAGTACAGAAATTGCATCGGAGTTAAATACAAAAGGCACAATGCCGACTTTAGTACAAGAAGACTGACTCTTCTTACTGTCTATGTTTTGAACCATTCCTGTGACACTAGTTATAGATTCCGATGCTTCACTTCAGTTTAACTGTATCCCTCTGACCTTCTTATTGACGATGAAACACAGAAATTGCATCGGAATTAAATACAAAAGGCACAATGGAGACTGAAGTACAAGAAGTCTGACTCTTCCTACTGTATATGTTTTGAACCATTCCTGTGGCACTAGTTTTGGTTCCGATACTTCACTACAGGTTTACTGTATGCCTCTGACCTCCTTATTGACGATGAAACACAGAAATTGCATCTTAACTAAGTACAGGAGCACAATGCCGACTTAAGTACAAGAAGACGACTCTTCTTATTGTCTATGACTTGAATCATTCCTGTGGCACTAGTTATAGATTCCGATGCTTCACTTGAGGTTTTCTGTATCACTCTGACCTTCTTATTGACGATCAAACACAGAAATTTCATCGGAATTAAATGCAAAAGGCACAATGCCGACTCAAGTACAAGAAGACTGGCTCTTCTTACTGCTTATGCTTTGAACCACTCCTGTGACACTAGTTATAGATTCCGATGCTTCACTTCAGGTTTACTGTATCCAGCTGACCTTCTTATTGACGATGAAACACAGAAATTGCACCGGAATTATATACAAAAGGCACAATGCCGACTTGGGTACAAGAAGACTCACTCTTCTTACTGTCTATGATTTGAACCTTTCCTGTGAGACCGGTTTTAGATTCCGATGATTCACTTCAGGTTTAATGTATCCCTCTGACTTTCTTATTGATGGTGAAATATAGATATTGCATCGGGATTAAATACAAAAGCCACAATGCCGACTTAAGTACAAGAAAACGGACTCTTCTTACTGTCTATGATTTGAACCATTCCTGTGACACTAGTTATAGATTACGATGCTTCACTTCAGGTTTACCGTATCCCTCTGACCTTCTTATTGACGATGAAACTCAGAATGTGCATCGGAATTAAACTCAAAAGGCCCAATGCCAACTTAATTACAAGAAAACGGACTCTTCTTTCTGTCTATGATTTGAACCATTCCTGTGACACCAGTTATAGATTCCGATGCTTCACTTCAGGTTTACTGTATCCCTCTGACCTTCTGATGGACGATGAAACACAGAAATTGCATCGGAATTAAATACAAAAGGCACAATGCCGACTCAAGTGCAAGAAGACTAGCTCTTCTTACTGTCTATGTTTTGAACCTTTCCTGTGAGACCGGTTGCAGATTCCGATGCTTCACTTCGGGTTTACTGTATCCCGTGAACCTTCTTATTGACGACGAAAAGCAGAAATTGCAACGGAATTGAATACAAAAAGCACAATGCCGACTTAAGTACAAGAAAACCGACACTTCTTACTGTCTATGTTTTGAACCATTCCTGTGACACTAGTTATAGATTCCGATGCTTCACTTCAGGTTTACTGTATCCCTCTGACCTTCTTAATGACGATGAAACACAGAACTTGCATCGGAATTAAATAGAAAAAGCACAATGCCGACTTAAGTACAAGAAAAGTGACCCTTCTTAGTGTCTATGTTTTGAACCATTCCTGTGAGCCCGGTTGTAGTTTCCGATGTTGCACATCAGGTTTACTGTATACCGTGGACACTCCTATTGACGACGAAACACAGAAATTGCATCGGAATTGAATACAAAAGACACAATGCCGACTTAAGTTCAAGGAAACTGACACTTCTTACTGTCTATGTTTGAACCTTTCCTGTGACACTAGCTATTGATTCCGATGCTTCACTTCAGGTTTACTGTATCCCTCTGGCTTCCCTATTGACGATGAAACACAGAAATTGCATCGGAATTAAATAGAATATTCACAATGCCGACTTAAGTACAAAAAAATAGACTCTTCTTACTGTCTATGTTTTGAACCATTCCTGTGACACTAGTTATAGATTCCGATGCTTCACTTCAGGTTTACTGTATCCCTCTGACCTTCTTATTGACGATGAAACACAGAAATTGCATCGGAATTAAATACAAAAGGCACAATGCCGACTTAAGTACAAGAAAACTGACTCTTCTTACTGTCTATGTTTTGAACCATTCCTGTGACACTAGTTATAGATTCCGATGCTTCACTTCAGGTTTACTGTATCCCTCTGACCTTCTTATAAACGATGAAACACAGAAATTGCATCGGAATAATATACAAAACGCACAATGCCGACTTAAGTACAAGAAGACTGACTCTTCTTACTGTCTACGTTTTGAACCATTCCTGTGACACTAGTTGTAGATTCCGATGCATCACTTCAGGTTTACTGTATCCCTTGGACATTCTGATTGTCGATGAATTACAGAAATTGCATCATCATTAAATACAAAGGCACAATGCCGACTTAAGTTCAAGAAGACTGACTCTTCTTACTGTCTATGGTTTGAACCATTCCTGTGACACTAGTTATAGATTCAGAGGCTGCACTTCAGGTATACTGTATCCAGCTCACCTTCTTATTTATGATGAAGCATAGAAATTGCATCGGAATTAAATAAAAAAGGCACAATGCCGACTTTAGTACAAGAAGACTGACTCTTCCTAATGTCTATGTTTTGAACCATTCCTGTGACACTAGTAATTGATTCCGATGCTTCACTTCAGTTTTACTGTATCCCTCTGACCTTCTTATTGACGATGAAACACAGAAATTGCATTGGAATTAAATACAAAAAGCACGATGCCGACTGAAGTACAAGAAGACTGCCTCTTCCTACTATCTATGTTTAGAACCATTCCTGTGAAACTTATTTTAAATTCCGATGCTTCACTTCAGGTTTACTGTATCCCTCGGACCTCCTTTTTGACGATGAAACACAGAAATTGCATCGGAATTAAATACAAAAGGCACAATGCCGACTTAAGTACAAGAAAACTAACTCTTCTTACTGTCTATGTTTTGAACCATTCCTGTGACACTAGTTATAGATTCCGATGCTTCACTTCAGGTTTACTGTATCCCTCTGGCTTCCTTATTGACGATGAAACACAGAAATTGCTTCGGAATTAAATAGATTATTCACAATGCCGTCTTAAGTACAAAAAATTTGACTCTTCATACTGTCTATGATTTGAACCATTCCTGTGACACTAGTTTTAGATTCCGATGCTTCACTTCAGGTTTACTGTATCTCTCTGACCTCCTTATTGACGATGAAACACAGAAATTGCATCTTAACTGAATACAAACGGCACAATGCAGACTTAAGTTCAAGGAGACTGACTCTTCTTACTGTCTATGGTTTGAACCATTCCTGTGACACTAGTTATAGATTCAGATGCTGCACTTCAGGTATACTGTATCCAGCTGACCTTCTTATTGATGATGAAGTACAGTAATTGCATCGGAGTTAAATACAAAAGGCACAATGCCGACTTTAGTACAAGAAGACTGACTCTTCTTACTGTCTATGTTTTGAACCATTCCTGTGACACTAGTTATAGATTCCGATGCTTCACTTCAGTTTAACTGTATCCCTCTGACCTTCTTATTGACGATGAAACACAGAAATTGCATCGGAATTAAATACAAAAGGCACAATGGAGACTGAAGTACAAGATGTCTGACTCTTCCTACTGTATATGTTTTGAACCATTCCTGTGGTACTAGTGTTGGTTCCGATACTTCACTACAGGTTTACTGTATGCCTCTGACCTCCTTATTGACGATGAAACACAGAAATTGCATCTTAACTAAGTACAGGAGCACAATGCCGACTTAAGTACAAGAAGACTGACTCTTCTTATTGTCTATGATTTGAATCATTCCTGTGGCACTAGTTATAGATTCCGATGCTTCACTTGAGGTTTTCTGTATCACTCTGACCTTCTTATTGACGATCAAACACAGAAATTTCATCGGAATTAAATGCAAAAGGCACAATGCCGACTCAAGTACAAGAAGACTGGCTCTTCTTACTGCTTATGCTTTGAACCACTCCTGTGACACTAGTTATAGATTCCGATGCTTCACTTCAGGTTTACTGTATCCAGCTGACCTTCTTATTGACGATGAAACACAGAAATTGCACCGGAATTATATACAAAAAGCACAATGCCGACTTGGGTACAAGAAGACTCACTCTTCTTACTGTCTATGATTTGAACCATTCCTGTGACACTAGTTATAGATTCAGATGCTGCACTTCAGGTATACTGTATCCAGCTGACCTTCTTATTGATGATGAAGTACAGTAATTGCATCGGAGTTAAATACAAAAGGCACAATGCCGACTTAAGTACAAGAAGACTGACTCTTCTTACTGTCTATGTTTTGAACCATTCCTGTGACACTAGTTATAGATTCCGATGCTTCACTTTATGTTTACTGTAACCCTCTGACCTTCTTAGTGACGATCACAGACCGAACTTTCATCGGAATAAAATACAAAAGGCACAATGCTAACTCAAGTACAAGAAGACTGGTTCTTCTTACTGCCTATGTTTTGAACCATTCCTGTGACACTAGTTATAGATTCCGATGCTTCACTTCAGGTTTACCGTATCCGTGTGACCTTCTTATTGACGATGAAACAAGAAATTGCTTCGGAATTATAAACAGATGGCACAATGCCGACTTAAGTACAAGAAAACTGACTCTTCTTACTGCCTATGTTTTGAACCATTCCTGTGGCACTAGTTATATATTCCGATGCTTCACCTCAGGTTTACTGTATCCCTGTGACCTTCTTATTGACGATGAAACAAGAAATTGCTTCGGAATTATATACGGATGGCACAATGCCGACTAAAGTACAAGAAAGCTGACTCTTCTTACTGTCTATGTTTTGAACCATTGCTGCGGCACTAGTTATAGATTACGATGCTTCACATTAGGTTTACTGTATCCCTCGGACCTTCTTATTGACGATAAAACACAGAAATTGCATCGGACTTAAATACAAAATGCACAATGCCGACTTAAGTACAAGAAGACTGACTCTTCTTACTGTCTACGTTTGAACCATTCCTGTGACACTAGTTGTAGATTCCGATGCATCACTTCAGGTTTACTGTATCCCTTGGACCTTCTTATTGTCGATGAATTACAGAAATTGCATCATAATTAGATACAAAAGGCACAATGCCGACTTAAGTTCAAGAAGACTGACTCTTCTTACTGTCTTTGGTTTGAACCATTCCTGTGACACTAGTTATAGGTTCAGAGGCTGCACTTCAGGTATACTGTATCCAGCTGACCTTCTTATTGATGATGAAGCACAGAAATTGCATCGGAATTAAATACAAAAGGCACAATGCCGACATTAGTACAAGAAGACTGACTCATGCTAATGTCTATGTTTTGAACCATTCCTGTGACACTAGTAATTGATTCCGATGCTTCACTTCGGTTTTACTGTATCCCACTGACCTTCTTATTGACGATGAAACACAGAAATTGCATCGGAATTAAATACAAAAAGCACAATGCCGACTGAAGTACAAGAAGACTGCCTCTTCCTACTGTCTATGTTTAGAACCATTCCTGTGACACTTATTTTAGATTCCGATGCTTCACTTCAGGTTTAATGTATCCCTCGGACCTCCTTTTTGACGATGAAACACAGAAATTGCATCGGAATTGAATACAAAAGGCACAATGCCGACTTAAGTACAAGAAAACTGACTCTTCATACTGTCTATGTTTTGAACCATTCCTGTGACACTAGTTATAGATTCCGATGCTTCACTTCAGGTTTACTGTATCCCTCTGGCTTTCTTATTGACGATGAAACACAGAAATTGCATCGGAATTAAATAGAATATTCACAATGCCGACTTAAGTACAAAAAAATTGACTCTTCTTACTGTCTATGATTTGAACCATTCCTGTGACACTAGTTTTAGATTCCGATGCTTCACTTCAGGTTTACTGTATCTCTCTGACCTCCTTATTGACGATGAAACACAGAAATTGCATCTTAACTAAATACAAAAGGCACAATGCAGACTTAAGTACAAGGAGACTGACTCTTCTTACTGTCTATGGTTTGAACCATTCCTGTGACACTAGTTATAGATTCAGATGCTGCACTTCAGGTATACTGTATCCAGCTGACCTTCTTATTGATGATGAAGTACAGAAATTGCATCGGAGTTAAATACAAAAGGCACAATGCCGACTTTAGTACAAGAAGACTGACTCTTCCTACTGTCTATGTTTTGAACCATTCCTGTGACACTAGTTATAGATTCCGATGCTTCACTTCAGTTTAACTGTATCCCTCTGACCTTCTTATTGACGATGAAACACAGAAATTGCATCGGAATTAAATACAAAAGGCACAATGCAGACTGAAGTACAAGAAGACTGACTCTTCCTACTGCCTATGTTTTGAACCATTCCTGTGGCACTACTTTTAGATTCCGATACTTCACTACAGGTTTACAGTATGCCTCTGACCTCCTTATTGACGATAAAACACAAAAATTGCATCTTAACTAAATACAGAAGCACAATGCCGACTTAAGTACAAGAAGACTGACTCTTCTTATTGTCTATGATTTGAATCATTCCTGTGGCACTAGTTATAGATTCCGATGCTTCTCTTGAGGTTTTCTGTATCCCTCTGACCTTCTTATTGACGATGAAACACAGAAATTGCATCGGAATTAAATACAAAAGGCACAATCCCGACTTAAGTTCAAGAAGACTTACTCTTCCTACTGTCTACGTTTTGAACCATTCCTGTGACTCTAGTTTTAGATTGCGATGCTTCACTTCAGGTTTTTGTATCTCTCTGACCCCCTTATTGACGATGGATCACAGAAATTGCATCTTAACTAAATACAAAAGCGACAATGCAGACTTAAGTACAAGAAGACTGACTCTTCTTACTGTCTATGTTTTGAACCATTCCTGTGACACTAGTTACAGATTCCGATGCTTCACTTTAGGTTTACTGTATCCCTCTGACCTTCTTAGTGACGATCACAGACCGAACTTTCATCGGAATAAAATACAAAAGGCACAATGCTGACTCAAGTACAAGAAGACTGGTTCTTCTTACTGCCTATGTTTTGAACCATTCCTGTGACACTAGTTATAGATTCCGATGCTTCACTTCAGGTTTACCGTATCCCTGTGACCTTCTTATTGACGATGAAACAAGAAATTGCTTCGGAATTATAAACAGATGGCACAATGCCGACTTAAGTACAAGAAAACTGACTCTTCTTACTGCCTATGTTTTGAACCATTCCTGTAGCACTAGTTATAGATTCCGATGCTTCACCTCAGGTTTACTGTATCCCTGTGACCTTCTTATTGACGATGAAACAAGAAATTGCTTCGGAATTATATACAGATGGCACAATGCCGACTAAAGTACAAGAAAACTGACTCTTCTTACTGTCTATGTTTTGAACCATTCCTGCGGCACTAGTTATAGATTACGATGCTTCGCTTCCGGTTTACTGTATCCGTCTGACCTTCTTATTGACGATGAAACACAGAAATTGCATCGGAATTAAATACAAAATGCACAATGGCGACTCAAGTACAAGAAGACTGGCTCTCCTTGCTGTCTATGTTTTGAACCTTTCCTGTGAGCCCGGTTGTAGTTTCCGATGTTGCACATCAGGTTTACTGTATCCCGTGGACATTCCTATTGACGACGAAACACAGAAATTGCATCGGAATTAAATACAAAAGGCGCAATGCCGACTTAAGTTCAAGGAAACTGACACTTCTTACTGTCTATGTTTGAACATTTCCTGTGACACTAGCTATAGATTCCTATGCTTCACTTGAGGTTTGCTGTATCCCTCTGGCTTCCTTATTGACGATGAAACACAGAAATTGCATCGGAATTAAATAGAATATTCACAATGCCGACTTAAGTACATAAAAATTGACTCTTCTTACTGTCTATGATTTGAACCATTCCTGAACACTAGTTATAGATTCCGATGCTTCACTTCAGGTTTACTGTATCCCTCTGACCTTCTTATTGACGATGAAACACAGTAATTGCAACGGAATTAAATACAAAAGCACAATGCCGATTTAAGTACAAGAAAACTGACTCTTCTTACTGTCTATGTTTTGAACCATTCCTGTGACACTAGGTATAGATTCCGATGCTTCACTTCAGGTTTACTGTATCCCTCAGACCTTCTTATAGACGATGAAACACAGAAATTGCATCGGAATTATATACAAAACGCACAATGCCGACTTAAGTACAAGAAGACTGACTCTTCTTACTGTCTACGTTTTAACCATTCCTGTGACACTAGTTGTACGTTCCGATGCATCACTTCAGGTTTACTGTATCCCTCTGACCATCTTATTGACGATGAAACACAGATATATCATCGGAATTAAATACAAAAGGCACAACGCAGACTCAAGTACAAGAAGACTGGCTCTTCTTACTGCCTATGTTTTGAACCATTCCTGTGACACTAGTTATAGATTCCGATGCTTCACTTCAGGTTTATTGAATCCAGCTGACCTTCTTATTGACGATGAAACACAGATATTGCATCGGAATTATATACAAAAGGCACAATGCCGACTTAGGGACAAGAAGACTCACTCCTCTTACTGTCTATGTCTTTGAACCATTCATGTGACACTTATTACAGATTCCAATGCTTCACTTCAGCTTTACTGTATCCCTCTTACCTTCTTATTGACGATGAAACACAGAAATTGCATCGGAATTAAATACAAAAGGCACAACGCCGACTTAAGTTCAAGAAGACTGACTCTTCCTACTGTCTAAGTTTTGAATCATTCCTGTGACACTAGTTTTAGATTCCGATGCTTCACTTCAGGTTTACTGTATCTTTCTGACCTCCTTATTGACGATGAAACACAGAAATTGCATCTTAACAAAATACAAAAGGCACAATGCAGACTTAAGTACAAGGAGACTGACTCTTCTCACTGTCTATGGTTTGAACCATTCCTGTGACACTAGTTATAGATTCAGATGCTGCACTTCAGGTATACTGTATCCAGCTGACCTTCTTATTGATGATGAAGCACAGAAATTGCATCGGAGTTAATTACAAAAGGCACAATGCCGACTTTAGTACAAGAAGACTGACTCTTCTTTCTGTCTATGTTTTGAACCATTCCTGTGACACTAGTTATAGATTCTGATGCTTCACTTCAGTTTAACTGTATCCCTCTGACCTTCTTATTGACGATGAAACACAGAAATTGCATCGGAATTAAATACAAAAGGCACAATGCAGACTGATGTACAAGAAGACTGACTCTTCCTACTGTCTATGTTTGAACCATTCCTGTGACACTAGTTATAGATTCCGATGCTTCACTTCAGTTTAACTGTATCTCTCTGACCATCTTATTAACGATGAAACACAGAAATTGCATCGGAATTAAATACAAAAGGCACAATCCCGACTTAAGTTCAAGAAGACTGGCTCTCCTTGCTGTCTATGTTTTGAACCTTTCCTGTGAGCCTGGTTGTAGTTTCCGATGTTGCACATCAGGTTTACTGTATCCAGTGGACATTCCTATTGACGACGAAACACAGAAATTGCATCGGAATTAAATACAAAAGGCACAACGCCGACTTAAGTTCAAGAAGGCTGACTCTTCCTACTGTCTAAGTTTTGAACAATTCCTGTGACACTAGTTTTAGATGCCGGTGCTTCACTTCAGGTTTACTGTATCTCTCTGACATCCTTATTGACGATGAAACACAGAAATTGCATCTTAACTAACTACAAAAGGCACAATGCAGACTTAAGTACAAGGAGACTGACTCTTCTTACTGTCTATGGTTTGAACCATTCCTGTGACACTAGTTATAGATTCAGATGCTGCACTTCAGGTATACTGTATCCAGCTGAAATTCTTATTGATGATGAAGTACAGATATTGCATCGGAATTAAATAGAAAATGCAAAAGACCGACTTAAGTACAAGAAAACTCTCTCTTTTTCCTGTCTATGTTTTGAACCATTCCTGTGACACTAGTTATAGATTCCGATGCTTCACTTCAGTTTAACTGTATCCCTCTGACCTTCTTATTGACGATGAAACACAGATATAGCATCGGAATTAAATACAAAAGGCACAATGCAGACTGAAGTACAAGAAGACTGACTCTTCCTACTGTCTATGTTTTGAACCATTCCTGTGGCACTAGTTTTAAATTCCGATGCTTCACTACAGGTTTACTGTATGCCTCTGACCTCCTTATTGACGATGAAACACAGAAATTGCATCTTATCTAAATACAGAAGCACAATGCCGACTTAAGTACAAGAAGACTGACTCTTCTTATTGCCCATGATTTGAATCATTCCTGTGGCACTAGTTATAGATTCCGATGCTTCACTTGAGGTTTTCTGTATCCCTCTGACCTTCTTATTGACGATCAAACACAGAAATTTCATCGGAATTAAATGCAAAAAGCACAATGCCGACTCAAGTACAAGAAGACTGGCACTTCTTACTGCCTATGTTTTCAACCATTCCTGTGACACTAGTTATAGATTCCGACGCTTCACTTCAGGTTTACTGCATCCAGCTGACTTTCTTATTGACGATGAAACACAGAAATTGCATCGGAATTATATACAAAAGGCACAATGCCGACTTAGGTACAAGAAGACTGACTCTTCTTACGGCCTATGATTTGAACCATTCCTGTGACACTAGTTATAGATTCCGATGCTTCACTTCAGTTTTACTGTATCCCTCTGACCATCTTATTGACGATGAAACACAGAAATGGCATCGGAATTAAATACAAAAGGCACAATCCCGACTTAAGTTCAAGAAGACTGACTCTTCCTACTGTCTACGTTTTGAACAATTCCTGTGACTCTAGTTTTAGATTGCGATGCTTCACTTCAGGTTTTTGTATCTCTCTGACCTCCTTATTGACGATGGAACACAGAAATTGCATCTTAACTAAATACAAAAGCCACAATGCAGACTTAAGTACAAGAAGACTGACTCTTCTTACTGTCTATGTTTTGAACCATTCCTGTGACACTAGTTATAGATTCCGATGCTTCACTTCAGGTTTACTGTATCCCCCTGACCTTCTTAGTGACGATCACACACCGAACTTTCATTGGAATAAAATACAAAAGGCACAATGCCGACTCAAGTACAAGAAGACTGGTTCTTCTTACTGCCTATGTTTTGAACCATTCCTGTGACACTAGTTATAGATTCCGATGCTTCATTTCAGGTTTACTGTATCCCTGTGACCTTCTTATTGACGATGAAACAAGAAATTGCTTCGGAATTATATACAGATGGCACAATGCCGACTTCAGTACAAGAAAACTGACTCTTCTTACTGTCTAAGTTTTGAACCATTCCAGTGACACTAGTTTTAGATGCCGATGCTTCACTTCAGGTTTACTGTATCTCTCTGACCTCCTTATTGACGATGAAACACAGAAATTGCATCTTAACTAAATACAAAAGGCACAATGCAGACTTAAGTACAAGGAGACTGACTCTTCTTACTGTCTATGGTTTGAACCATTCCTGTGACACTAGTTATAGATTCAGATGCTGCACTTCAGGTATACTGTATCCATGATGATGAAGTACAGCAATTGCATCGGAATTAAATAGAAAATGCAAAAGACCGACTTAAGTACAAGAAAACTCTCTCTTTTTCCTGTCTACGTTTTGAACCATTCCTGTGACACTACTTATAGATTCCGATGCTTCACTTCAGTTTAACTGTATCCCTCTGACCGTCTTATTGACGATGAAACACAGAAATTGCATCGGAATTAAAAACAAAAGTCACAATGCAGACTGAAGTACAAGAAGACTGACTCTTCCTACTGCCTATGTTTTGAACCATTCCTGTGGCACTAGTTTTAGATTCCGATACTTCACTACAGGTTTACTGTATGCCTCTGACCTCCTTATTGACGATGAAACACAAAAATTGCATCTTAACTAAATACAGAAGCACAATGCCGACTTAAGTACAAGAAGACTGACTCTTCTTGTTGTCTATGATTTGAATCATTCCTGTGGCACTAGTTATAGATTCCGATGCTTCACTTGAGGTTTTCTGTATCCCTCTGACCTTCTTATTGACGATCAAACACAGAAATTTTATCGGAATTAAATGCAAAAGGCACAATGCCGACTCAAGTACAAGAAGACTGGCTCTTCTTACTGCCTACGCTTTGAACCATTCCTGTGACACTAGTTATAGATTCCGATGCTTCACTTCAGGTTTACTGTATCCAGCTGACCTTCTTATTGACGATGAAACACAGAAATTGCATCGGAATTATATACAAAAGGCACAATGCCGACTTAGGTACAAGAAGACTCACTCTTCTTACTGTCTATGATTTGAACCATTCCTGTGACACTAGTTATAGATTCCGATGCTTCACTTCAGTTTTACAGTATCCCTCTGACCATCTTATTGACGATGAAACACAGAAATTGCATCGGAATTAAATACAAAAGGCACAAACCCGACTTAAGTTCAAGAAGACTTACTCTTCCTACTGTCTACGTTTTGAACCATTCCTGTGACTCTAGTTTTAGATTGCGATGCTTCACTTCAGGTTTTTGTATCTCTCTGACCCCCTTATTGACGATGGATCACAGAAATTGCATCTTAACTAAATACAAAAGCCACAATGCAGACTTAAGTACAAGAAGACTGACTCTTCTTACTGTCTATGCTTTGAACCATTCCTGTGACACTAGTTATAGATTCCGATGCTTCACTTTAGGTTTACTGTATCCCTCTGACCTTCTTAGTGACGATCACAGACCGAACTTTCATCGGAGTAAAATACAAAAGGCACAATGCTGACTCAAGTACAAGAAGACTGGCTCTTCTTACTGCCTATGTTTTGAACCATTCCTGTGACACTAGTTATAGATCCGATGCTTCACTTCAGGTTTACCGTATCCCTGTGACCTTTTTAATAGACGATGAAACAAGAAATTGCTTCGGAATTATAAACAGATGTCACAATGCCGACTTAAGTACAAGAAAACTGACTCTTCTTACTGCCTATGTTTTGAACCATTCCTGTGGCACTAGTTATAGATTCCAATGCTTCGCCTCAGGTTTACTGTATCCCTGTGACCTTCTTATTGACGATGAAACAAGAAATTGCTTCGGAATTATATACAGATGGCACAATGCCGACTAAAGTACAAGAAAACTGACTCTTCTTACTGTCTATGTTTTGAACCATTCCTGCGGCACTAGTTATAGATTACGATGCTTCACATTAGGTTTACTGTATCCCTCGGACATTCTTATTGACGATAAAACACAGAAATTGCATCGGACTTAAATACAAAATGCACAATGCCGACTTAAGTACAAGAAGACTGACTCTTCTTACTGTCTACGTTTTGAACCATTCCTGTGACACTAGTTGTAGATTCCGATGCATCACTTCAGGTTTACTGTATCCCTTGGACCTTCTTATTGTCGATGAATTACAGAAATTGCATCATAATTAAATACAAAAGGCACAATGCCGACTTAAGTTCGAGAAGACTGACTCTTCTTACTGTCAATGGTTTGAACCATTCCTGTGACAGTAGTTATAGATTCAGAGGCTGCACTTCAGGTATACTGTATCCAGCTGACCTTCTTATTGATGATGAAGCACAGAAATTGCATCGGAATTAAATACAAAAGGCACAATGCCGACTTTGGTACAAGAAGACTAACTCTTCCTAATGTCTATGTTTTGAACCATTCCTGTGACACTAGTAATTGATTCCGATGCTTCACTTCGGTTTTACTGTATCCCTCTGACCTTCTTATTGACGATGAAACACAGAAAATGCATCGGAATTAAATACAAAAAGCGCAATGCCGACTGAAGTACAAGAAGTTTGCCTCTTCCTACTGTCTATGTTTAGAACCATTCCTGAGACACATATTTTAGATTCCGATGCTTCACTTCAGGTTTAATGTATCCCTCGGACCTCCTTTTTGACGATGAAACACAGAAATTGCATCGGAATTAAATACAAAAGGCACAATGCCGACTTAAGTACAAGAAAACTGACTCTTCATACTGTCTACGTTTTGAACCATTCCTGTGACACTAGTTATAGATTCCGATGCTCACTTCAGGTTTACTGTATCCCTCTGGCTTCCTTATTGACGATGAAACACAGAAATTGCATCGGAATTAAATAAAATATTCACAATGCCGACTTAAGTACAAAAAAATTGACTCTTCTTACTGTCTATGATTAGAACCATTCCTGTGACACTAGTTTTAGATTCCGATGCTTCACTTCAGGTTTACTGTATCTCTCTGACCTCCTTATTGACGATGAAACACAGAAATTGCATCTTAACTAAATACAAAAGGCACAATGCAGACTTAAGTACAAGGAGACTGACTCTTCTTACTGTCAATGGTTTGAACCATTCCTGTGACACTAGTTATAGATTCAGATGCTGCACTTCAGGTATACTGTATCCAGCTGACCTTCTTATTGATGATGAAGTACAGAAATTGCATCGGAATTAAATACAAAAGGCACAATGGCGACTTTAGTACAAGAAGACTGACTCTTCTTACTGTCTATGTTTTGAACCATTCCTGTGACACTAGTTATAGATTCCGATGCTTCACTTCAGTTTAACTGTATCCCTCTGACCTTCTTATTGACGATGAAACACAGAAATTGCATCGGAATTAAATACAAAAGGCACAATGCAGACTGAAGTACAAGAAGACTGACTCTTCCTACTGCCTATGTTTTGAACCATTCCTGTGGCACTAGTTTTAGATTCCGATACTTCACTACAGGTTTACTGTATGCCTCTGACCTCCTTATTGACGATGAAACACAAAAATTGCATCTTAACTAAATACAGAAGCACAATGCCGACTTAAGTACAAGAAGACTGACTCTTCTTATTGTCTATGATTTGATTCATTCCTGTGGCACAAGTTACAGATTCCGATGCTTCACTTGAGGTTTTCTGTATCCCTCTGACCTTCTTATTGACGATCAAACACAGAAATTTCATCGGAATTAAATGATAAAGGCACAATGCCGACTCAAGTACAAGAAGACTGGCTCTTCTTACTGCCTATGCTTTGAATTATTCTTGTGACACTAGTTATAGATTCCGATGTTTCACTTCAGGTTTAATGTATCCCGTGGACCTTCTTATTGACGATGAAACACCGAAATTGCATCGGAATTAAATACAAAATGCACAATGCCGACTTAAGTACAAGAAAACTGACTCTTCTTACTGTCTATGTTTTGAACCATTCCTGTGACACAAGTTACAGATTCCGATGCTTCGCTTCCGGTTTACTGTATCCGTCTGACCTTCTTATTGACGATGAAACACAGAAATTGCATCGGAATTAAATACAAAATGCACAATGGCGACTCAAGTACAAAAAGACTGGCTCTCCTTGCTGTCTATGTTTTGAACCATTCCTGTGACACTAGTTATAGATTCCGATGCTTCACTTCAGGTTTACTGTATCCCTCAGACCTTCTTATAGACGATGAAACACAGAAATTGAATCGGAATTATATACAAAAGGCACAATGCCGACTTAAGTACAAGAAGACTGACTCTTCTTACTGTCTACGATTTGAACCATTCCTGTGACACTAGTTGTAGGTTCCGATGCATCACTTCAGGTTTACTGTATCCCTCTGACCTTCTTATTGACGATGAAACACAGATATATCATCGGAATTAAATACAAAAGGCACAAAGCAGACTCAAGTACAAGAAGACTGGCTCTTCTTACTGCCAATGCTTTGAACCATTCCTGTGACACTAGTTATAGATTCCGATGCTTCACTTCAGGTTTACTGAATCCAGCTGACCTTCTTATTGACGATGAAACACAGATATTGCATCGGAATTATATACAAAAGGCACAATGCCGACTTAGGGACAAGAAGACTGACTCCTCTTACTGTCTATGTCTTTGAACCATTCCTGTGACACTTATTACAGATTCCAATGCTTCACTTCAGTTTTACTGTATCCCTCTTACCTTCTTATTGGCGATGAAACACAGAAATTGCATCGGAATTAAATACAAAAGGCACAATGCAGACTGATGTACAAGAAGACTGACTCTTCCTACTGTCTATGTTTTGAACCATTCCTGTGGCACGAGTTTTAGATTCCGATGCTTCACTACAGGTTTACTGTATGCCTCTGACCTCCTTATTGACGATGAAACACAGAAATTGCATCTTAACTAAATACAGAAGCACAATGCCGACTTAAGTACAAGAAGACTGACTCTTCTTATTGTCTATGATTTGAATCATTCCTGTGGCACTAGTTATAGATTCCGATGATTCACTTGAGGTTTTCTGTATCCCTCTGACCTTCTTATTGACGATCAAACACAGAAATTTCATCGGAATTATATACAAAAGGCACAATGCCGACTTAGGTACAAGAAGACTGACTCTTCTTACTGCCTATATTTTGAACCATTCCTGTGACACTAGTTATAGATTCCGATGCTTCACTTCAGGTTTACCGTATCCCTGTGACATTCTTATTGACGATGAAACAAGAAATTGCTTCGGAATTAAATACAGATCGCACAATGCCGACTTAAGTACAAGAAAACTGAGTCATCTTACTGCCTATGTTTTGAACCATTCCTGTGGCACTAGTTATAGATTCCGATGCTTCACCTCAGGTTTACTGTATCCCTGTGACCTTCTTATTGACGATGAAACAAGAAATTGCTTCGGAATTATATACAGATGGCACAATGCCGACTAAAGTACAAGAAAACTGTCTCTTCTTACTGTCTATGTTTTGAACCATTCCTGCGGCACTAGTTATAGATTACGATGCTTCACATTAGGTTTACTGTATCCCTCGGACCTTCTTATTGACGATAAGACACAGAAATTACATCGGACTTAAATACAAAATGCACAATGCCGACTTAAGTACAAGAAGACTGACTCCTCTTACTGTCTACGTTTTGAACCATTCCTGTGACACCAGTTGTAGATTCCGATGCATCACTTCAGGTTTACTGTATCCCTTGGACCTTCTTATTGTCGATGAATTACAGAAATTGCATCATAATTAAATACAAAAGGCACAATGCCGACTTAAGTTCAAGAAGACTGACTCTTCTTACTGCCTATGGTTTCAACCATTCCTGTGACACTAGTTATAGATTCAGAGGCTGCCCTTCAGGTATACTGTATCCAGCTGACCATCTTATTGACGATGAAACACAGAAAATGCATCTTAACTAAACACAAAAGGCACAATGCAGACTTAAGTACAAGGAGACTGACTCTTCTTACTGTCTATGGTTTAAACCATTCCTGTGACACTAGTTGTAGATTCAGATGCTGCACATCAGGTATACTGTATCCAGCTGACCATCTTATTGATGATGAAGTACAGAAATTGCAACGGAGTTAAATACAAAAGGCACAATGCCGACTTTAGAACAAGAAGACTGACTCTTCTTACTGTCTGTGTTTTGAACCATTCCTGTGACACTAGTTATAGATCCTGATGCTTCCTACAGGTTTACTGTATGCCTCTGACCTCCTTATTGATGATGAAACACAAAAATTGCATCTTAACTAAATACAGAAGCACAATGCCGACTTAAGTACAAGAAGACTGACTCTTCTTATTGTCTATGATTTGAATCATTCCTGTGGCACTAGTTATAGATTCGGATGCTTCACTTGAGGTTTACTGTATCCGTCTGACCTTCTTATTGACGATGAAACACAGAAATTGCATCGGAATTAAATACAAAATGCACAATGGCGACTCAAGTACAAGAAGACTGGCTCTCCTTGCTGTCTATGTTTTGAACCTTTCCTGTGAGCCCGGTTGTAGTTTCCGATGTTGCACATCAGGTTTACTGTATCCCGTGGACATTCCTATTGACAACGAAACACAGAAATTGCATCGGAATTAAATACAAAAGGCACAATGCCGACTTAAGTTCAAGGAAGCTGACACTTCTTACTGTCTATGTTTGAACCTTTCCTGTGACACTAGCTATAGATTCCTATGCTTCACTTCAGGTTTGCTGTATCCCTCTGGCTTCCTTATTGACGATGTAACACAGAAATTGCATCGGAATTAAATAGAATATTCACAATGCAGACTTAAGTACATAAAAATTGACTCTTCTTACTGTCTATGATTTGAACCATTCCTGAACACTAGTTATAGATTCCGATGCTTCACTTCAGGTTTACTGTATCCCTCTGACCTTCTTATTGACGATGAAACACAGAAATTGCAACGGAATTAAATACAAAAGCACAATGCCGATTTAAGTACAAGAAAACTGACTCTTCTTACTGTCTATGTTTTGAACCATTCCTGTGACACTAGTTATAGATTCCGATGCTCCACTTCAGGTTTACTGTATCCCTCAGACCTTCTTATAGACGATGAAACACAGAAATTGCATCGGAATTATATACAAAACGCACAATGCCGACTTAAGTACAAGAAGACTGACTCTTCTTACTGTCTACGTTTTGAACCATTCCTGTGACACTAGTTGTAGGTTCCGATGCATCACTTCAGGTTTACTGTATCCCTCTGACCTTCTTATTGACGATGAAACACAGATATATCATCGGAATTAAATACAAAAGGCACAAAGCAGACTCAAGTACAAGAACACTGGCTCTTCTTACTGCCTATGTTTTGAACCATTCCTGTGACACTAGTTATAGATTCCGATGCTTCACTTCAGGTTTACTGAATCCAGCTGACCTTCTTATTGACGAAGAAACACAGATATTGCATCGGAATTATATACAAAAGGCACAATGCCGACTTAGGGACAAGAAGACTGACTCCTCTTACTGTCTATGTCTTTGAACCATTCCTGTGACACTTATTACAGATTCCAATGCTTCACTTCAGCTTTACTGTATCCCTCTTACCTTCTTATTGACGATGAAACACAGAAATTGCACCGGAATTAAATACAAAAGGCACAACGCCGACTTAAGTTCAAGAAGACTGACTCTTCCTACTGTCTATGTTTTGAACCATTCCTGTGGCACGAGTTTTAGATCCCGATGCTTCACTACAGGTTTACTGTATGCCTCTGACCTCCTTATTGACGATGAAACACAGAAATTGCATCTTAACTAAATACAGAAGCACAATGCCGACTTAAGTACAAGAAGACTGACTCTTCTTATTGTCTATGATTTGAATCATTCCTGTGGCACTAGTTATAGATTCCGATGATTCACTTGAGGTTTTCTGTATCCCTCTGACCTTCTTATTGACGATCAAACACAGAAATTTCATCGGAATTAAATGCAAAAGGCACAATGCCGACTCAAGTACAAGAAGACTGGCTCTTCTTACTGCCTATGTTTTGAACCATTCCTGTGACACTAGTTATAGATTCCGATGCTTCACTTCAGGTTTACTGTATCCAGCTGACCTTCTTATTGACGATGAAACACAGAAATTGCATCGGAATTATATACAAAAGGCACAATGCCGACTTAGGTACAAGAAGACTGACTCGTCTTACTGCCTACGTTTTGAACCATTCCTGTGACACCAGTTGTAGATTCCGATGCATCACTTCAGGTTTACTGTATCACTTGGACCTTCTTATTGTCGATGAATTACAGAAATTGCATCATAATTAAATACAAAAGGCACAATCCCGACTTAAGTTCAAGAAGACTGACTCTTCTTACTGCCTATGGTTTCAACCATTCCTGTGACACTAGTTATAGATTCAGAGGCTGCACTTCAGGTATACTGTATCCAGCTGACCTTCTTATTGATGAGGAAGCACAGAAATTGCATCGGAATTAAATGCAAAAGGCACAATGCCGACTTTAGTACAAGAAGACTGACTCTTCCTAAGGTCTATGTTTTGAACCATTCCTGTGACACTAGTAATTGATTCCGATGCTTCACTTCGGTTTTAATGTATCTCTCTGACTTTCTTATTGACGATGAAACACAGAAATTGCATCGGAATTAAATACAAAAAGCACAATGCCGACTGAAGTACAAGAAGACTGCCTCTTCCTACTGTCTATGTTTAGAACCATTCCTGTGACACTTATTTTAGATTCCGATGCTTCACTTCAGGTTTAATGTATCCATTGGACCTCCTTTTTGACGATGAAACACAGAAATTGCATCGGAATTAAATACAAAAGGCACAATGCCGACTTAAGTACAAGAAAACTGACTCTTCATACTGTCTCTGTTTTGAACCATTCCTGTGATACTAGTTATAGATTCCGATGCTTCACTTCAGGTTTACTGTATCCCTCTGGCTTCCTTATTGACGATGAAACACAGAAATTGCATCGGAATTAAATAGAATATTCACAATGCCGACTTAAGTACAAAAAAATTGACTCTTCTTACTGTCTATGATTTGAACCATTCCTGTGACACTAGTTTTAGATTCCGATGCTTCACTTCAGGTTTACTGTATCCAGCTGACCATCTTATTGACGATGAAACACAGAAATTGCATCTTAACTAAACACAAAAGGCACAATGCAGACTTAAGTACAAGGAGACTGACTCTTCTTACTGTCTATGGTTTAAACCATTCCTGTGACACTAGTTGTAGATTCAGATGCTGCACTTCAGGTATACTGTATCCAGCTGACCATCTTATTGATGATGAAGTACAGAAATTGCATCGGAGTTAAATACAAAAGGCACAATGCCGACTTTAGAACAAGAAGACTGACTCTTCTTACTGTCTGTGTTTTGAACCATTCCTGTGACACTAGTTATAGACCCTGATGCTTCACTACAGGTTTACTGTATGCCTCTGACCTCCTTATTGACGATGAAACACAAAAATTGCATCTTAACTAAATACAGAAGCACAATGCCGACTTAAGTACAAGAAGACTGACTCTTCTTATTGTCTATGATTTGAATCATTCCTGTGACACTAGTTATAGATTCCGATGCTTCACTTGAGGTTTACTGTATCCGTCTGACCTTCTTATTGACGATGAAACACAGAAATTGCATCGGAATTAAATACAAAATGCACAATGGCGACTCAAGTACAAGAAGACTGGCTCTCCTTGCTCTCTATGTTTTGAACCTTTCCTGTGAGCCCGGTTGTAGTTTCCGATGTTGCACATCAGGTTTACTGTATCCCGTGGACATTCCTATGGACAACGAAACACAGAAATTGCATCGGAATTAAATACAAAAGGCACAATGCCGACTTAAGTTCAAGGAAGCTGACACTTCTTACTGTCTATGTTTGAACCTTTCCTGTGACACTAGCTATAGATTCCTATGCTTCACTTCAGGTTTGCTGTATCCCTCTGGCTTCCTTATTGACGATGAAACACAGAAATTGCATCGGAATTAAATAGAATATTCACAATGCAGACTTAAGTACATAAAAATTGACTCTTCTTACTGTCTATGATTTGAACCATTCCTGAACACTAGTTATAGATTCCGATGCTTCACTTCAGGTTTACTGTATCTCTCTGACCTTCTTATTGACGATGAAACACAGAAATTGCAACGGAATTAAATACAAAAGCACAATGCCGATTTAAGTACAAGAAAACTGACTCTTCTTACTGTCTATGTTTTGAACCATTCCTGTGACACTAGTTATAGATTCCGATGCTTCACTTCAGGTTTACTGTATCCCTCAGACCTTCTTATAGACGATGAAACACAGAAATTGCATCGGAATTATATACAAAACGCACAATGCCGACTTAAGTACAAGAAGACTGACTCTTCTTACTGTCTACGTTTTGAACCATTCCTGTGACACTAGTTGTAGGTTCCGATGCATCACTTCAGGTTTACTGTATCCCTCTGACCGTCTTATTGACGATGAAACACAGATATATCATCGGAATTAAATACAAAAGGCACAAAGCAGACTCAAGTACAAGAACACTGGCTCTTCTTACTGCCTATGTTTTGAACCATTCCTGTGACACTAGTTATAGATTCCGATGCTTCACTTCAGGTTTACTGAATCCAGCTGACCTTCTTATTGACGAAGAAACACAGATATTGCATCGGAATTATATACAAAAGGCACAATGCCGACTTAGGGACAAGAAGACTGACTCCTCTTACTGTCTATGTCTTTGAACCATTCCTGTGACACTTATTACAGATTCCAATGCTTCACTTCAGCTTTACTGTATCCCTCTTACCTTCTTATTGACGATGAAACACAGAAATTGCACCGGAATTAAATACAAAAGGCACAACGCCGACTTAAGTTCAAGAAGACTGACTCTTCCTACTGTCTAAGTTTTGAACCATTCCTGTGACACTAGTTTTAGATTCCGATGCTTCACTTCAGGTTTACTGTATCTCTCTGACCTCCTTATTGACGATGAAACACAGAAATTGCATCTTAACAAAATACAAAAGGCACAATGCAGACTTAAGTACAAGGAGACTGACTCTTCTCACTGTCTATGGTTTGAACCATTCCTGTGTCACTAGTTATAGATTCAGATGCTGCACTTCAGGTATACTGTATCCAGCTGACCTTCTTATTGATGATGAAGCACAGAAATTGCATCGGAGTTAATTACAAAAGGCACAATGCCGACTTTAGTACAAGAAGACTGACTCTTCTTCCTGTCTATGTTTTGCACCATTCCTGTGACACTAGTTATAGATTCCGATGCTTCACTTCAGTTTAACTGTATCCCTCTGACCTTCTTATTGACGATGAAACACAGAAATTGCATCGGAATTAAATACAAAAGGCACAATGCAGACTGATGTACAAGAAGACTGACTCTTCCTACTGTCTATGTTTTGAACCATTCCTGTGGCACGAGTTTTAGATTCCAATGCTTCACTACAGGTTTACTGTATGCCTCTGTCCTCCTTATTGACGATGAAACACAGAAATTGCATCTTAACTAAATACAGAAGCACAATGCCGACTTAAGTACAAGAAGACTGACTCTTCTTATTGTCTATGATTTGAATCATTCCTGTGGCACTAGTTATAGATTCCGATGATTCACTTGAGGTTTTCTGTATCCCTCTGACCTTCTTATTGACGATCAAACACAGAAATTTCATCGGAATTAAATGCAAAAGGCACAACGCCGACTCAAGTACAAGAAGACTGGCTCTTCTTACTGCCTATGTTTTGAACCATTCCTGTGACACTAGTTATAGATTCCGATGCTTCACTTCAGGTTTACTGTATCCAGCTGACCTTCTTATTGACGATGAAACACAGAAATTGCATCGGAATTATATACAAAAGGAACAATGTCGACTTAGGTACAAGAAGACTGACTCATCTTACTGTCTATGATTTGAACCATTCCTGTGACACTAGTTATGGATTCCGATGCTTCACTTCAGTTTTACTGTATCCCTCTGACCATCTTATTAACGATGAAACACAGAAATTGCATCGGAATTAAATACAAAAGGCATAATCCCGACTTAAGTTCAAGAAGACTGGCCCTCCTTGCTGTCTATGTTTTGAACCTTTCCTGTGAGCCCGGTTATAGTTTCCGATGTTGCACATCAGGTTTACTGTATCCCGTGGACATTCCTATTGACGACGAAACACAGAAATTGCATCGGAATTAAATACAAAAGGCACAACGCCGACTTAAGTTCAAGAAGACTGACTCTTCCTACTGTCTAAGTTTTGAACCATTCCTGTGACACTAGTTTTAGATGCCGATGCTTCACTTCAGGTTTACTGTATTTCTCTGACCTCCTCATTGACGATGAAACACAGAAATTGCATCTTAACTAACTACAAAAGGCACAATGCAGACTTAAGTACAAGGAGACTGACTCTTCTTACTGTCTATGGTTTGAACCATTCCTGTGACACTAGTTATAGATTCAGATGCTGCACTTCAGGTATACTGTATCCAGCTGAAATTCTTATTGATGATGAAGTACAGAAATTGCATCGGAATTAAATAGAAAATGCAAAAGACCGACTTAAGTACAAGAAAACTCTCTCTTTTTCCTGTCTATGTTTTGAACCATTCCTGTGACACTAGTTATAGATTCCGATGCTTCACTTCAGTTTAACTGTATCCCTCTGACCTTCTTATTGACGATGAAACACAGAAATAGCATCGGAATTAAATACAAAAGGCACAATGCAGACTGAAGTACAAGAAGACTGACTCTTCCTACTGTCTATGTTTTGAACCATTCCTGTGGCACTTGTTTTAGATTCCGATGCTTCACTACAGGTTTACTGTATGCCTCTGACCTCCTTATTGACGATGAAACACAGAAATTGCATCTTATCTAAATACAGAAGCACAATGCCGACTTAAGTACAAGAAGACTGACTCTTCTTATTGTCCATGATTTGAATCATTCCTGTGGCACTAGTAATAGATTCCGATGCTTCACTTGAGGTTTTCTGTATCCCTCTGACCTTCTTATTGACGATCAAACACAGAAATTTCATCGGAATTAAATGCAAAAAGCACAATGCCGACTCAAGTACATGAAGATTGGCACTTCTTACTGCCTATGCTTTCAACCATTCCTGTGACACTAGTTATAGATTCCGACGCTTCACTTCAGGTTTACTGTATCCAGCTGACTTTCTTATTGACGATGAAACACAGAAATTGCATCGGAATTATATACAAAATGCACAATGCCGACTTAGGTACAAGAAGACTGACTCTCCTTACTGCCTATGATTTGAACCATTCCTGTGACACTAGTTATAGATTCCGATGCTTCACTTCAGTTTTACTGTATCCCTCTGACCATCTTCTTGACGATGAAACACAGAAATTGCATCGGAATTAAATACAAATGGCACAATCACGACTTAAGTTCAAGAAGACTGACTCTTCCTACTGTCTACGTTTTGAACAATTCCTGTGACTCTAGTTTTAGATTGCGATGCTTCACTTCAGGTTTTTGTATCTCTCTGACCTCCTTATTGACGATGGAACACAGAAATTGCATCTTAACTAAATACAAAAGCCACAAGGCCGACTTAAGTACAAGAAGACTGACTCTTCTTACTGTCTATGTTTTGAACCATTCCTGTGACACTAGTTATAGATTCCGATGCTTCACTTCAGGTTTACTGTATCCCCCTGACCTTCTTAGTGACGATCACACACCGAACTTTCATTGGAATAAAATACAAAAGGCACAATGCCGACTCAAGTACAAGAAGACTGGTTCTTCTTACTACCTATGTTTTAAACCATTCCTGTGACACTAGTTATAGATTCCGATGCTTCACTTCAGGTTTACTGTACCCCTGTGACCTTCTTATTGACGATGAAACAAGAAATTGCTTCGGAATTATAAACAGATGGCACAATGCCGACTTAAGTACAAGAAAACTGACTCTTCTTACTGTCTATGTTTTGAACCATTCCTGTGGCACTAGTTATAGATTCCGATGCTTCACCTCAGGTTTACTGTATCCCTGTGACCTTCTTATTGACGATGAAAAAAGAAATTGCTTCGGAATTATATACAGATGGCACAATGCCGACTTAAGAACAAGAAAACTGACTCTTCTTACTGTCTAAGTTTTGAACCATTCCAGTGACACTAGTTTTAGATGCCGATGCTTCACTTCAGGTTTACTGTATCTCTCTGACCTCCTTATTGACGATGAAACACAGAAATTGCATCTTAACTAAATACAAAAGGCACAATGCAGACTTAAGTACAAGGAGACTGACTCTTCTTACTGTCTATGGTTCGAACCATTCCTGTGACACTAGTTATAGATTCAGATGCTGCACTTCAGGTATACTGTATCCAGCTGACCTTCTTATTGATGATGAAGTACAGAAATTGCATCGGAATTAAATAGAAAATGCAAAAGACCGACTTAAGTACAAGAAAACTCTCTCTTTTTCCTGTCTATGTTTTGAACCATTCCTGTGACACTAGTTATAGATTCCGATGCTTCACTTCAGTTTAACTGTATCCCTCTGACCTTCTTATTGACGATGAAACACAGAAATTGCATCGGAATTAAATACAAAAGGCACAATGCAGACTGAAGTACAAGAAGACTGACTCTTCCTACTGCCTATGTTTTGAACCATTCCTGTGGCACTAGTTTTAGATTCCGATACTTCACTACAGGTTTACTGTATGCCTCTGACCTCCTTATTTACGATGAAACACAAAAATTGCATCTTAACTAAATACAGAAGCACAATGCCGACTTAAGTACAAGAAGACTGACTCTTCTTATTGTCTATGATTTGAATCATTCCTGTGGCACTAGTTATAGATTCCGATGCTTCACTTGAGGTTTTCTGTATCCCTCTGACCTTCTTATTGACGATCAAACACAGAAATTTTATCGGAATTAAATGCAAAAGGCACAATGCCGACTCAAGTACAAGAAGACTGGCTCTTCTTACTGCCTATGCTTTGAACCATTCCTGTGACACTAGTTGTAGATTCCGATGCTTCACTTCAGGCTTACTGTATCCAGCTGACCTTCTTATTGACGATGAAACACAGAAATTGCATCGGAATTATATACAAAAGGCACAATGCCGACTTAGGTACAAGAAGACTCACTCTTCTTACTGTCTATGATTTGAACCATTCCTGTGACACTAGTTGTAGATTCCGATGCTTCACTTCAGTTTTACTGTATCCCTCTGCCCATCTTATTGACGATGAAACACAGAAATTGCATCGGAATTAAATACAAAAGGCACAAACCCGACTTAAGTTCAAGAAGACTTACTCTTCCTACTGTCTACGTTTTGAACCATTCCTGTGACTCTAGTTTTAGATTGCGATGCTTCACTTCAGGTTTTTGTATCTCTCTGACCCCCTTATTGACGATGGATCACAGAAATTGCATCTTAACTAAATACAAAAGCCACAATGCAGACTTAAGTACAAGAAGACTGACTCTTCTTACTGTCTATGTTTTGAACCATTCCTGTGACACTAGTTATAGATTCCGATGCTTCACTTTAGGTTTACTGTATCCCTCTGACCTTCTTAGTGACGATCACAGACCGAACTTTCATCGGAATAAAATACAAAAGGCACAATGCTGACTCAAGTACAAGAAGACTGGCTCTTCTTACTGCCTATGTTTTGAACCATTCCTGTGACACTAGTTATAGATTCCGATGCTTCACTTCAGGTTTACCGTACCCCTGTGACCTTCTTATTGACGATGGAACAAGAAATTGCTTCGGAATTATAAACAGATGGCACAATGCCGACTTAAGTACAAGAAAACTGACTCTTCTTACTGCCTATGTTTTGAACCATTCCTGTGGCACTAGTTATAGATTCCGATGCTTCACCTCAGGTTTACTGTATCCCTGTGACCTTCTTATTGACGATGAAACAAGAAATTGCTTCGAAATTATATACAGTTGGCACAATGCCGACTAAAGTACAAGAAAACTGACTCTTCTTACTGTCTATGATTTGAACCATTCCTGCGGTACTAGTTATAGATTACGATGCTTCACATTAGGTTTACTGTATCCCTCGGACCTTCTTATTGACGATAAAACACAGAAATTGCATCGGACTTAAATACAAAATGCACAATGCCGACTTAAGTACAAGAAGACTGACTCTTCTTACTGTCTACGTTTTGAACCATTCCTGTGACACTAGTTGTAGATTCCGATGCATCACTTCAGGTTTACTGTATCCCTTGGACCTTCTTATTGTCGATGAATTACAGAAATTGCATCATAATTAAATACAAAATGCACAATGGCGACTTAAGTTCAAGAAGACTGACTCTTCTTACTGTCTATGGTTTCAACCATTCCTGTGACACTAGTTATAGATTCAGAGGCTGCACTTCAGGTATACTGTATCCAGCTGACCTTCTTATTGATGATGAAGCACAGAAATTGCATCGGAATTAAATACAAAATTCACAATGCCGACTTTATTAAAAGAAGGCTAACTCTTCCTAATATCTTTTTTTTCTACCATTCCTGTGACACTAGTAATTGATTCCGATGCTTCACTTCGGTTTTACTGTATCCCTCTGACCTTCTTATTGACGATCAAACACAGAAATTTTATCGGAATTAAATGCAAAAGGCACAATGCCGACTCAAGTACAAGAAGACTGGCTCTTCTTACTGCCTATGCTTTGAACCATTCCTGTGACACTAGTTGTAGATTCCGATGCTTCACTTCAGGCTTACTGTATCCAGCTGACCTTCTTATTGACGATGAAACACAGAAATTGCATCGGAATTATATACAAAAGGCACAATGCCGACTTAGGTACAAGAAGACTCACTCTTCTTACTGTCTATGATTTGAACCATTCCTGTGACACTAGTTGTAGATTCCGATGCTTCACTTCAGTTTTACTGTATCCCTCTGCCCATCTTATTGACGATGAAACACAGAAATTGCATCGGAATTAAATACAAAAGGCACAAACCCGACTTAAGTTCAAGAAGACTTACTCTTCCTACTGTCTACGTTTTGAACCATTCCTGTGACTCTAGTTTTAGATTGCGATGCTTCACTTCAGGTTTTTGTATCTCTCTGACCCCCTTATTGACGATGGATCACAGAAATTGCATCTTAACTAAATACAAAAGCCACAATGCAGACTTAAGTACAAGAAGACTGACTCTTCTTACTGTCTATGTTTTGAACCATTCCTGTGACACTAGTTATAGATTCCGATGCTTCACTTCAGGTTTACCGTACCCCTGTGACCTTCTTATTGACGATGGAACAAGAAATTGCTTCGGAATTATAAACAGATGGCACAATGCCGACTTAAGTACAAGAAAACTGACTCTTCTTACTGTCTATGTTTTGAACCATTCCTGTGGCACTAGTTATAGATTCCGATGCTTCACCTCAGGTTTACTGTATCCCTGTGACCTTCTTATTGACGATGAAACAAGAAATTGCTTCGAAATTATATACAGTTGGCACAATGCCGACTAAAGTACAAGAAAACTGACTCTTCTTACTGTCTATGATTTGAACCATTCCTGCGGTACTAGTTATAGATTACGATGCTTCACATTAGGTTTACTGTATCCCTCGGACCTTCTTATTGACGATAAAACACAGAAATTGCATCGGACTTAAATACAAAATGCACAATGCCGACTTAAGTACAAGAAGACTGACTCTTCTTACTGTCTACGTTTTGAACCATTCCTGTGACACTAGTTGTAGATTCCGATGCATCACTTCAGGTTTACTGTATCCCTTGGACCTTCTTATTGTCGATGAATTACAGAAATTGCATCATAATTAAATACAAAATGCACAATGGCGACTTAAGTTCAAGAAGACTGACTCTTCTTACTGTCTATGGTTTCAACCATTCCTGTGACACTAGTTATAGATTCAGAGGCTGCACTTCAGGTATACTGTATCCAGCTGACCTTCTTATTGATGATGAAGCACAGAAATTGCATCGGAATTAAATACAAAATTCACAATGCCGACTTTATTACAAGAAGGCTAACTCTTCCTAATATCTTTTTTTTCTACCATTCCTGTGACACTAGTAATTGATTCCGATGCTTCACTTCGGTTTTACTGTATCCCTCTGACCTTCTTATTGACGATCAAACACAGAAATTTTATCGGAATTAAATGCAAAAGGCACAATGCCGACTCAAGTACAAGAAGACTGGCTCTTCTTACTGCCTATGCTTTGAACCATTCCTGTGACACTAGTTATAGATTCCGATGCTTCACTTCAGGTTTACTGTATCCAGCTGACCTTCTTATTGACGATGAAACACAGAAATTGCATCGGAATTATATACAAAAGGCACAATGCCGACTTAGGTACAAGAAGACTCACTCTTCTTACTGTCTATGATTTGAACCATTCCTGTGACACTAATTATAGATTCCGATGCTTCACTTCAGTTTTACTGTATCCCTCTGACCATCTTATTGACGATGCAACACAGAAATTGCATCGGAATTAAATACAAAAGGCACAAACCCGACTTAAGTTCAAGAAGACTTACTCTTCCTACTGTCTACGTTTTGAACCATTCCTGTGACTCTAGTTTTAGATTGCGATGCTTCACTTCAGGTTTTTGTATCTCTCTGACCCCCTTATTGACGATGGATCACAGAAATTGCATCTTAACTAAATACAAAAGCCACAATGCAGACTTAAGTACAAGAAAACTGACTCTTCTTACTGTCTATGTTTTGAACCATTCCTGTGACACTAGTTATAGATTCCGATGCTTCACTTTAGGTTTACTGTATCCCTCTGACCTTCTTAGTGACGATCACAGACCGAATTTTCATCGGAATAAAATACAAAAGGCACAATGCTGACTCAAGTACAAGAAGACTGGCTCTTCTTACTGCCTATGTTTTGAACCATTCCTGTGACACTAGTTATAGATTCCGATGCTTCACTTCAGGTTTACCGTATCCCTGTGACCTTCTTTTTGACGATGAAACAAGAAATTGCTTCGGAATTATAAACAGATGGCACAATGCCGACTTAAGTACAAGAAAACTGACTCTTCTTACTGCCTATGTTTTGAACCATTCCTGTGGCACTAGTTATAGATTCCGATGCTTCACCTCAGGTTTACTGTACCCCTGTGACCTTCTTATTGACGATGAAACAAGAGATTGCTTCGGAATTATATACAGATGGCACAATGCCGACTAAAGTACAAGAAAACTGACTCTTCTTACTGTCTATGTTTTGAACCATTCCTGCGGCACTAGTTATAGATTACGATGCTTCACATTAGGTTTACTGTATCCCTCGGACCTTCTTATTGACGATAAAACACAGAAATTGCATCGGACTTAAATACAAAATGCACAATGCCGACTTAAGTACAAGAAGACTGACTCTTCTTACTGTCTACGTTTTGAACCATTCCTGTGACACTAGTTGTAGATTCCGATGCATCACTTCAGGTTTACTGTATCCCTTGGTCCTTCTTATTGTCGATGAATTACAGAAATTGCATCATAATTAAATACAAAAGGCACAATGCCGACTTAAGTTCAAGAAGACTGACTCTTCTTACTGTCTATGGTTTCAACCAATCCTGTGACACTAGTTATAGATTCAGAGGCTGCACTTCAGGTATACTGTATCCAGCTGACCTTCTTATTGATGATGAAGCACAGAAATTGCATCGGAATTAAATACAAAATTCACAATGCCGACTTTAGTAGAAGAAGGCTAACTCTTCCTAATGTCTATGTTTTCTACCATTCCTGTGACACTAGTAATTGATTCCGATGCTTCACTTCGGTTTTACTGTATCCCTCTGACCTTCTTATTGACGATGAAACACAGAAATTGCATCGGAATTAAACACGAAAAGCACAATGCCGACTGAAGTACAAGAAGACTGCCTCTTCCTACTGTCTATGTTTAGAACCATTCCTGTGACACTTATTTTAGATTCCGATGCTTCACTTCAGGTTTAATGTATCCCTCGGACCTCCTTTTTGACGATGAAACACAGAAATTGCATCGGAATTAAATACAAAAGGCACAATGCCGACTTAAGTACAAAAAAATTGACTCTTCTTACTGTCTATGATTAGAACCATTCCTGTGACACTAGTTTTAGATTCCGATGCTTCACTTCAGGTTTACTGTATCGCTCTGACCTCCTTATTGACGATGAAACACAGAAATTGCATCTCAACTAAATACAAAAGGCACAATGCAGACTTAAGTACAAGGAGGCTGACTCTTCTTACTGTCTATGGTTTGAACCATTCCTGTGACACTAGTTATAGATTCCGATGCTTCACTTCAGTTTAACTGTATCCCTCTGACCTTCTTATTGACGATGAAACACAGAAATTGCATCGGAATTAAATACAAAAGGCACAATGCAGACTGAAGTACAAGAAGACTGACTCTTCCTACTGCCTATGTTTTGAACCATTCCTGTGGCACTAGTTTTAGATTCCGATACTTCACTACAGGTTTACTGTATGCCTCTGACCTCCTTATTGACGATGAAACACAAAAATTGCATCTTAACTAAATACAGAAGCACAATGCCGACTTGAGTACAAGAAGACTGACTCTTCTTATTGTCTATGATTTGAATCATTCCTGTGGCACTAGTTATAGATTCCGATGCTTCACTTGAGGTTTTCTGTATCACTCTGACCTTCTTATTGACGTCAAACACAGAAATTTCATCGGAATTAAATGCAAAAGGCACAATGCCGACTCAAGTACAAGAAGACTGTCTCTTCTTACTGCCTATGCTTTGAACCATTCTTGTGACTCTAGTTATAGATTCCGATGCTTCACTTCAGGTTTACTGTATCCCGTGGACCTTCTTATTGACGATGAAACACAGATATTGCATCGGAATTAAATAGAAAATGCACAATGCCGACTTAAGTACAAGAAAACTGACTCTTCTTACTGTCTATGTTTTGAACCATTCCTGTGACACAAGTTACAGATTCCGATGCTTCGCTTCCGGTTTACTGTATCCGTCTGACCTTCTTATTGACGATGAAACACAGAAATTGCATCGGAATTAAATACAAAATGCACAATGGCGACTCAAGTACAAGAAGACTGGCTCTCTTTGCTGTCTATGTTTTGAACCTTTCCTGTGAGCCCGGTTGTAGTTTCCGATGTTGCACATCAGGTTTACTGCATCCCGTGGACATTCCTATTGACGACGAAACACAGAAATTGCATCGGAATTAAATACAAAAGGCACAATGCCGACTTAACTTCAAGGAAACTGACACTTCTTACTGCCTATGTTTTGAACCATTCCTGTGACACTAGTTATAGATTCCGATGCTTCACTTCAGGTTTACTGAATCCAGCTGACCTTCTTATTGACGATGAAACACAGATATTGCATCGGAATTATATACAAAAGGCACAATGCCGACTTAGGGACAAGAAGACTGACTCCTCTTACTGTCTATGTCTTTGAACCATTCCTGTGACACTTATTACAGATTCCAATGCTTCACTTCAGTTTAACTGTATCCCTCTTACCTTCTTATTGACGATGAAACACAGAAATTGCATCGGAATTAAATACAAAAGGCACAATGCAGACTGATGTACAAGAAGACTGACTCTTCCTACTGTCTATGTTTTGAACCATTCCTGTGGCACGAGTTTTAGATTCCGATGCTTCACTACAGGTTTACTGTATGCCTCTGACCTCCTTATTGACGATGAAACACAGAAATTGCATCTTAACTAAATACAGAAGAACAATGCCGACTTAAGTACAAGAAGACTGACTCTTCTTATAGTCTATGATTTGAATCATTCCTGTGGCACTAGTTATAGATTCCGATGATTCACTTGAGGCTTTCTGTATCCCTCTGACCTTCTTATTGACGATCAAACACAGAAATTTCATCGGAATTAAATGCAAAAGGCACAATGCTGACTCAAGTACAAGAAGACTGGCTCTTCTTACTGCCTATGTTTTGAACCATTCCTGTGACACTAGTTATAGATTCCGATGCTTCACTTCAGGTTTACTGTATCCCTGTGACCTTCTTTTTGACGATGAAACAAGAAATTGCTTCGGAATTATATACAGATGGCACAATGCCGACTTAAGTACAAAAAAACTGACTCTTCTAACTGTCTATGATTTGAACCACTCCTGTGGCACTAGTTATAGATTACGATGCTTCACATTAGGTTTACTGTATCCCTCTGACCTTCTTATTGACGATAAAACACAGATATTGCATCGGACTTAAATACAAAAGGCACAATGCCGACTTAAGTACAAGAAGACTGACTCTTCCTACTGTCTATGATTTGAACCATTCCTGTGACACTAGTTATAGATTCCGATGCTTCACTTCTGGTTTGCTGTATCCCTCTGACCTTCTTATTGACGATGAAACACAGAAATTGCATCGGAATTAAATACAAAAGGCACAATGCCGACTCGAGTACAAGAAGACTGCCTCCTCTTACTGTCAATGTTTTGAGCCATTCCTGTGACACTAGTTATAGATTCCGATGCTTCACTTCAGGTTTACTGAATCCCTCTGACCTTCTTATTGACGATCAAACGCAGAAAATTGATCGGAATTTAATACAAAAGGCACAATGCCGACTCAAGTACAACAAGACTGGCTCTTCATACTGTCTATGATTTGAACCATTCCTATGACACTAGTTATAGATTCTGATGCTTCACTTCAGTTTTACTCTATCACTGTGACCGTCTTATTGACGATGAAACACAGAAATTGCATCGGATTTAATTACGAAAATCACAATGCCGACTCAAGTACAAGAAATCTGGCTCTTTTTTCTGTCTATGTTTTGAACTTTTCCTGTGACACCGGTTTTAGATTCCGATGCTTCACTTGGGGTATACTGTATTGCGTGGACTTTCTTATTGACGATGAACACAGAAATTGCATCGGAATTAAATAGAAAATGCAAAACGCCGACTTAAGTACAAGGAAACTCTCTCTTTTTGCTGTCTATGTTTTGAACCATTCCTGTGACACTAGTTATAGACTCCGATTCTTCACTTCAGGTTTACTGTATCCAGCTGAGCTTCCTATTGACGATGAAGCACAGATATTGCATCGGAATTAAATACAAAAATCACAATGCCGTCTTAAGTACAAGAAGATTGACTCTTCTTACTGTCTATGTTTGAACCATTCCTGAGACACTAGTTATAGATTCCGATGCTTCACTTCAGGTTTACTGTATCCCTTGGACCTTCTTATTGCCACGAAACACAGAAATTGCATCGGAATTATATAGAAAAGGAACAATGCCGACTTAAGTACAAGAAAAAAGACTCTTCTTAATATCTATGTTGTGAACCATTCCTGTGACACTAGTTATAGATTCCGATGCTTCACTTCAGGTTTACTGTATCCAGCTGACCTACTTTTTGACGATGAAACACAGAAGTTGCATCTGAATGAAAAACAAAAGGCACAATGCCGACTCAAGTACAAGAAGACTGGCTCTTCTTACTGTCTATGTTTTGAACCTTTCCTGTGACACTAGTTATAGTTTCCGATGCTTCACTTCAGATTTACTGTATCCCTCTGACCTTCTTATTGACGATGAAACACAGAAAATGCATCGGAATTAAATACAAAAGGCACAATGGCGGCTCAGGTTCAAGAAGTCTGGCTTAACTTACTGTCTATGTTTTGAACCTTTCCTGTGAGACCGGTTTTAGATTCCTATGCTTCACATAAGGTTTACTGTATATCTTGGACCTTCTTATTGACGACGACACACAGAAATTGCATCGGAATAAAATACAAAAGGCACAATGCGGATTTAAGTGAAAGAAAACTGACTCTTCTTACTGTCTATGTTTGAACCATTCCTGTGACAGTAGATAAAGATTCCGATGCTTCACTTTAGGTTTACTGTATCCCTCTGACCTCCTTATTGACGACGAAACACAGAAATTGCATCGGAATTAAATACAAAAGGCACAATGCTGACTCCAGTACTAGAAGACTGACTCTTCTTACTGTCTATGTTAGGAACCATTCCTGTGACACTAGTTATAGATTCCGATGCTTCACTTCAGGTTTACTGTATCCCTCTGACCTCCTTATTGACGATGAAACACAGAAATTGCATCGGAATTAAATACAAAAGGCACAATGCCGTGTTAAGAACAAGAAAACTGGCTCTTCTTACTGTCTATGTTTAGTACCATTCCTGTGACACTAGTTATAGATTCCGATCCTTCACTTCAGGTTTACTGTATCCCTCTGACTCTCTTATTGACGATGATACACAGAAGTTACATCAGAATTAAATACAAAAGCCACAATGCCGACTCAAGCACAAGAAGACTGGCTCTTCTTACTGTAGAAGTTTTGAACTTTTCATGTGTGACGGGTTTTAGACTCCGATGCTTCACTTCAGGTTTACTGTATCCCTCTGACCTACTTATTGACGATCAAACGCAGAAAATTGATCGGAATTTAATACAAAAGGCACAATGCCGACTCAAGTACAACAAGACTGGCTCTTCTTACTGTCTATGTTTTGAACCATTCCTATGACACTAGTTATAGATTCTGATGCTTCACTTCAGTTTTACTCTATCACTGTGACCGTCTTATTGACGATGAAACACAGAAATTGCATCGGATTTAATTACGAAAATCACAATGCCGACTCAAGTACAAGAAATCTGGCCCTTTTTTCTGTCTATGTTTTGAACTTTTCCTGTGACACCGGTTTTAGGTTCCGATGCTTCACTTGGGGTATACTGTATTGCGTGGACTTTCTTATTGACGATGAACACAGAAATTGCATCGGAATTAAATAGAAAATGCAAAAAGACGACTTAAGTACAAGAAAACTCTCTATTTTGCTGTCTATGTTTTGAACCATTCCTGTGACACTAGTTATAGACTCCGATTCTTCACTTCAAGTTTACTGTATCCAGCGGAGCTTCCTATTGACGATGAAGCACAGATATTGCATCGGAATTAAATACAAAAACCACAATGCCGTCTTAAGTACAAGAAGACTGACTCTTCTTACTGTCTATGTTTGAACCATTCCTGAGACACTACTTATAGATTCCGATGCTTCACTTCAGGTTTACTGTATCCCTTGGACCTTCTTATTACCACGAAACACAGAAATTGCATCGGAATTATATAGAAAAGTAACAATGCTGACTTAAGTACAAGAAAAAAGACTCTTCTTAATATCTATGTTGTGAACCATTCCTGTGACACTAGTTATAGATTCCGATGCTTCACTTCAGGTTTACTGTATCCAGCTGACCTTCTTATTGACGATGAAATACAGAAGTTGTATCTGAATTAAAAACAAAAGGCACAATGCCGACTCAAGTACAAGAAGACTGGCTCTTCTTACTGTCTATGTTTTGAACCTTTCCTGTGACACTAGTTATAGTTTCCGATGCTTCACTTCAGATTTACTGTATCCCTCTGACCTTCTTACTGACGATGAAACACAGAAAATGCATCGGAATTAAATACAAAAGGCACAATGGCGGCTCAGGTACAAGAAGTCTGGCTCTTGTTACTGTCTATGTTTTGAAACATTCCTGTGAGACCGGTTTTAGATTCCTATGCTTCACATAAGGTTTACTGTATATCTTGGACCTTCTTATTGCAGACGAAACACAGAAATTGCATCGGAATTAAATGCAAAAGGCACAATGCGGACTTAAGTAAACGAAAACTGACTCTTCTTACTGTCTACGTTTGAACCATTCCTGTGACAGTAGTTATAGATTACGATGCTTCACTTCAGGTTTACTGTATCCCTCTGACCTCCTTATTGACGATGAAACACAGCAATTGCATCGGAATTAAATACAAAAGGCACAATGCCGACTCAAGTACAAGAAGACTGGCTCTACTTTCTGTCTATGTTTTGGACTTTTCCTGTGACACCGGTTTTAGATTACGATGCTTCACTTCAGGTATACTGTATTGCTTGGACCTTCTTGTTGACGATTAACACAGAAATTGCATCGGAATTAAATAAAAAATGCAAAAGACCGACTTAAGTACAAGAAAACTCTCTCTTTTTCCTGTCTATGTTTTGAACCATTCCTGTGACACTAGTTATAGATTCCGATGCTTCACTTCAGGTTTACTGTATCCAGCTGAGCTTCTTATTGACGATGAAGCACAGATACTGCATCGGAATTAAATACAAAAATCACAATGCCGACTAAAGTACAAGAAGACTGACTCTTCCTACTGTCTATATTTTGAACCATTCCTGTGACACTAGTTATAGATTCCGATGCTTCACTTCAGGTTTACTGTATCCCTCTGACTCTCTTATTGACGATGATACACCGAAATTACATCGGAATTAAATACAAAAGCCACAATGCCGACTCAAGCACAAGAAGACTGGCTCTTCTTACTGTAGAAGTTTTGAACTTTTCATGTGTGACGGGTCATAGACTCCGATGCTTCACTTCAGGTTTACTGTATGCCTTTTGACCTTCTTATTGACGATGAAACACAGAAATTGCATCGGAATTAAATACATAAGACACAAGGCCGACTTAAGTATAAGATAACTGACTCTTCTTACTGTCTATGTTTGATCCACCTCTATGACACTAGTTATAGATTCCGATGCTCCACTTCAGGTTTACTGTATCCCTGTGACCGTCTTATTGACGATGAAACACAGAAATTGCATCGGAATTAAATCCGAAAATCACAATGCCGACTCAAGTACAAGAAGTCTGGCTCTTCTTAGTGTCTATGTTTTGAACTTTTCCTGTGACACCGGGTTTCGATTCCGATGCTTCGCTTCGGGTTTACTGTATACCTTGGACCTTCTTATTCACAACGAACACAGAAATTGCATCGGAATTAAATAGAAAATGCACAACGCTGACTTAAGTACAAGAAAACTCGCTCTTTTTCCAGTCTATGTTTTGAACCATTCCTGTGACACTAGTTATGGATTTCGATGCTTCACTTCAGGTTTACCGTATCCCTCTGACCGTCTTATTGACGATGAAACACCGAAATTGCGTCGGAATTAAATACAAAAGGCACAATGCCGGCTCAGGTACAAGAAGTCTGGCTCTTCTTACTGTCTATGTTTTGAACCTTTACTGTGAGACCGGTTTTAGATTCCTATGCTTCACATAAGGTTTACTGTATCCGTTGGACCTTCTTATTGACGACGAAACAAAGATATTACATCGGAATTGAATAGAAAAGGCACAATGCCGACTTAAGTACAAGAAAAAAGACTCTCATTAACATCTATGATTTGAACCATTCCTGTGACACTAGTTATAGATTCCGATGTTCACTTCAGGATTACTGTATCCAGCTGAGCTTCTTATTGACGATGAAGCACACATATTGCATCGGAATTAAATACAAAAATCACAATGCCGACTTAAGTACAAGAAGACTGACTCTTCCTACTGTCTATGTTTTGAACCATACCTGTGGCACTAGTAATTGACTCCGATGCTTCACTTCAGTTTAACTGTATTCCTCTGACCTTCTTATTGACGATGAAACACAGATATTGCGTCGGAATTAAATACAAAAGGCACAATGCCGACTGAAGTACAAGAAGACTGACTCTTCCTACTGTCTATGTTTAGAACCATTCCTGTGATACTTGTTTTAAATTCCGATGCTTCACTTCAGGTTTACTGTATCCCTCGGACCTCCTTTTTGACGATGAAACACAGAAATTGCATCATACTTAAATACAAAAGCACAATGCCGACTTAAGTACAAGAAGACTGACTCTTCTTATTGTCTATGATTTGAATCATTCCTGTGACACTAGTTATAGATTCCGATGATTCACTTCAGGTTTACTGTATCCCTCTGACCTTCTTATTGACGATCAAACTCAGAAATATCATCGGAATTAAATACAAAATGCACAATGCCGACTCAAGTACAAGAAGACTGGCTCTTCTTACTGCCTATGTTTTGAACCATTCCTGTGACACTAGTTATAGATTCCGATGCTTCACTTCAGGTTTACTGAATCCAGCTGACCTTCTTATTGACGATGAAACACATATATTGCATCGGAATTATATACAATTGGCACAATGCCGACTTAGGAACAAGAAGACTGACTCTTCATACTGTCTATGTTTTTGAACCATTCCTGTGACACTAATTATAGATTCCGATGCTTCACTTCAGTACTACTGTATCCCTCTTACCTTCTTATTGACGATGAAACACAGAAATTGCATCAGAATTAAATACAAAAGGCACAATGCCGACTTAAGTTCAAGAAGACTGACTCTTCCTACTGTCTAAGATTTGAACCATTCCTGTGACACTAGATTTAGATTTCGATGCTTCACTTCAGGTATACTGTATCCAGCTGACCTTCTTATTGATGATGAAGTACAGAAATTGCATCGGAGTTAAATACAGAAGGCACAATGCCGACTTTAGTACAAGAAGACTGACTCTTCTTACTGCTATGTTTTGAACCATTCCTGTGACGCTAGTTATAGATTCCGATGCTTCACTTGAGGTTTACTGTATCCCTCTGACCTTCTTATTGACGATGAAACACAGAAATTGCATCGGAATTAAATACAAAAGGCACAATCCCGACTTAAGTTCAAGAAGACTGACTCTTCCTACTGTCTACGTTTTGAACCATTCCTGTGACTCTAGTTTTAGATTGCGATGCTTCACTTCAGGTTTTTGTATCTCTCGGACCTCCTTATTGACGATGAAACACAGAAATTGCATCTTAACTAAATATAAAAGCCACAATGCAGACTTAAGTACAAGAAGACTGAATCTTCTTACTGTCTATGTTTTGAACCATTCCTGTGACACTAGTTATAGATTCCGATGCTTCACTTCAGGTTTACTGTATCCCTGTCACCTTCTTATTGACGATGAAACAAGAAATTGCTTCGGAATTATATACAGATGGCACAATGCCGACTTAAGTACAAGAAAACTGACTCTTCTTACTGTCTATGTTTTGAACCATTCCTGTGGCACTAGTTATAGATTACGATGCTTCACATTAGGTTTACTGTATCCCTGTGACCGTCTTATTGACGATGAAACACAGAAATTGCATCGGAATTAAATCCGAAAATCACAATGCCGACTCAAGTACAAGAAGTCTGGCTCTTCTTAGTGTCTATGTTTTGAACTTTTCCTGTGACACCGGGTTTCGATTCCGATGCTTCGCTTCGGGTTTACTGTATACCTTGGACCTTCTTATTCACAACGAACACAGAAATTGCATCGGAATTAAATAGAAAATGCACAATGCCGACTTTAGTACAAGAAGACTGACTCTTCCTACTGTCTATGATTTGAACCATTCCTGTATCACTAGTTACAGATTCCGATGCTTCACTTCAGGTGTGCTGTATCCCTCTGACCTTCTTATTGACGATGAAACACAGAAATTGCATCGGAATTAAATACAAAAGGCACAATGCCGACTCAAGTACAAGAAGACTGGCTCCTCTAACTGTCAACGTTTTAACCATTCCTGTGACACTAGTTATAGATTCCGATGCTTCACTTCAGGTTTACTGTATCCCTCTGACCTTCTTATAAACGATGAAACACAGAAATTGCATCTTAATTAGTTACAAAAGGCACAATGCCGACTTAAGTACAAGATGACTGACTCTTCTTACTGTCTATGGTTTGAACCATTCCTGTGACACTAGTTATAGAATCAGATGCTGCACTTCAGGTATACTGTATCGAGCTGACTTTCTTATTGATGATGAAGCACAGAAATTGCATCGGAGTTAATTACAAAAGGCACAATGCCGACTCAAGTACAAGAAGGCCGGCTCTTCTTACTGTCTATGATTTAAACATTTCCTGTGAGACCGGTTTTAGATTCCGATGCTTCACTCTAGGTTTACTGTATCCCTCTGACCTTCTTATTGAAGACGAAACACAGAAATTGCATCGGAATTAAATAGAAAAAGCACAATGCCGACTTAAGTACAAGAAGACTGGCTCTTCTTACTGTCTATGTTTTGAACCATTCCTATGCCACTAGTTATAGATTCTGATGCTTCAGTTCAGTTTTACTGTTTCCCTGTGACTGTCTTATTGACGATGAAACACAGAAATTGCATGGGAATTAAATAAGAAAATCACAATGCCGACTCAAGTACAAGATATCTGGCTCTTTTTTCTGTCTATGTTTGAACTTTTCCTGTGACACCGGTTTTAGATTCCGATGCTTCACTTCAGGTATACTGTATTGCTTGGACCTTCTTATTGACGATGAACACAGAAATTGCATCGGAATTAAATAGAAAATGCAAAACGCCGACTTACGTACAAGAAAACTCTCTCTTTTTCCGGTCTATGTTTTGAACCATTCCTGTGACACTAGTTATGGATTCCGATGCTTCACTTCAGGTTTACTGTATCCAGCTGAGCTTCCTATTGACGATGAAGCACAGATATTGCATCGGAATTAAATACAAAAACCAAAATGCCGTCTTAAGTACAAGAAGACTGACTCTTCTTACTGTCTATGTTTGAACCATTCCTGAGACACTAGTTATAGATTCCGATGCTTCACTTCAGGTTTACTGTATCCCTTGGACCTTCTTATTACCACGAAACACAGAAATTGCATCGGAATTATATAGAAAAGTAACAATGCCGACTTAAGTACAAGAAAAAAGACTCTTCTTAATATCTATGTTGTGAACCATTCCTGTGACACTAGTTATAGATTCCGATGCTTCACTTCAGGTTTACTGTATCCAGCTGACCTTCTTATTGACGATGAAATACAGAAGTAGCATCTGAATTAAAAACAAAAGGCACAATGCCGACTCAAGTACAAGAAGACTGGCTCTTCTTACTGTCTATGTTTTGAACCTTTCCTGTGACACTAGTTATAGTTTCCGATGCTTCACTTCAGATTTACTGTATCCCTCTGACCTTCTTATTGACGATGAAACACAGAAAATGCATCGGAATTAAATACAAAAGGCACAATGGCGGCTCAGGTACAAGAAGTCTGGCTCTTGTTACTGTCTATGTTTTGAAACATTCCTGTGAGACCGGTTTTAGATTCCTATGCTTCACATAAGGTTTACTGTATGTCTTGGACCTTCTTATTGCAGACGAAACACAGAAATTGCATCGGAATTAAATGCAAAAGGCACAATGCGGACTTAAGTAAACGAAAACTGACTCTTCTTACTGTCTATGTTTGAACCATTCCTGTGACAGTAGTTATAGATTACGATGCTTCACTTCAAGTTTACTGTATCCCTCTGACCTCTTTATTGACGATGAAACACAGCAATTGCATCGGAATTAAATACAAAAGGCACAATGCCGACTCAAGTACAAGAAGACTGGCTCTACTTTATGTCTATGTTTTGGACTTTTCCTGTGACACCGGTTTTAGATTACGATGCTTCACTTCAGGTATACTGTATTGCTTGGACCTTCTTGTTGACGATTAACACAGAAATTGCATCGGATTTAAATAAAAAATGCAAAAGACCGACTTAAGTACAAGAAAACTCTCTCTTTTTCCTGTCTATGTTTTGAACCATTCCTGTGACACTAGTTATAGATTCCGATGCTTCACTTCAGGTTTACTGTATCCAGCTGAGCTTCTTATTGACGATGAAGCACAGATACTGCATCGGAATTAAATACAAAAATCACAATGCCGACTAAAGTACAAGAAGACTGACTCTTCCTACTGTCTATGTTTTGAACCATTCCTGTGACACTAGTTATAGATTCCGATGCTTCACTTCAGGTTTACTGTATCCCTCTGACTCTCTTATTGACGATGATACACCGAAATTACATCGGAATTAAATACAAAAGCCACAATGCCGACTCAAGCACAAGAAGACTGGCTCTTCTTACTGTAGAAGTTTTGAACTTTTCATGTGTGACGGGTTTTAGACTCCGATGCTTCACTTCAGGTTTACTGTATGCCTTTTGACCTTCTTATTGACGATGAAACACAGAAATTGCATCGGAATTAAATACATAAGACACAAGGCCGACTTAAGTATAAGATAACTGACTCTTCTTACTGTCTATGTTTGATCCATCTCTATGACACTAGTTATAGATTCCGATGCTCCACTTCAGGTTTACTGTATCCCTGTGACCGTCTTATTGACGATGAAACACAGAAATTGCATCGGAATTAAATACGAAAATCACAATGCCGACTCAAGTACAAGAAGTCTGGCTCTTCTTAGTGTCTATGTTTTGAACTTTTCCTGTGACACCGGGTTTCGATTCCGATGCTTCGCTTCAGGTTTACTGTATACCTTGGACCTTCTTATTCACAACGAACACAGAAATTGCATCGGAATTAAATAGAAAATGCACAACGCTGACTTAAGTACAAGAAAACTCACTCTTTTTCCAGTCTATGTTTTGAACCATTCCTGTGACACTAGTTATGGATTTCGATGCTTCACTTCAGGTTTACCGTATCCCTCTGACCGTCTTATTGACGATGAAACACCGAAATTGCGTCGGAATTAAATACAAAAGGCACAATGCCGGCTCAGGTACAAGAAGTCTGGCTCTTCTTACTGTCTATGTTTTGAACCTTTACTGTGAGACCGGTTTTAGATTCCTATGCTTCACTTAAGGTTTACTGTATCCCTTGGACATTCTTATTGACGACGAAACAAAGATATTACATCGGAATTGAATAGAAAAGGCACAATGCCGACTTAAGTACAAGAAAAAAGACTCTCATTAACATCTATGATTTGAACCATTCCTGTGACACTAGTTATAGATTCCGATGCTTCACTTCAGGATTACTGTATCCAGCTGAGCTTCTTATTGACGATGAAGCACAGATATTGCATCGGAATTAAATACAAAAATCACAATGCCGACTTAAGTACAAGAAGACTGACTCTTCCTACTGTCTATGTTTTGAACCATACCTGTGGCACTAGTAATTGACTCCGATGCTTCACTTCAGTTTAACTGTATTCCTCTGACCTTCTTATTGACGATGAAACACAGATATTGCGTCGGAATTAAATACAAAAGGCACAATGCCGACTGAAGTACAAGAAGACTGACTCTTCCTACTGTCTATGTTTAGAACCATACCTGTGATACTTGTTTTTTAATTCCGATGCTTCACTTCAGGTTTACTGTATCCCTCGGACCTCCTTTTTGACGATGAAACACAGAAATTGCATCTTACTTAAATACAAAAGCACAATGCCGACTTAAGTACAAGAAGACTGACTCTTCTTATTGTCTATGATTTGAATCATTCCTGTGACACTAGTTATAGATTCCGATGATTCACTTCAGGTTTACTGTATCCCTCTGACCTTCTTATTGACGATCAAACTCAGAAATATCATCGGAATTAAATACAAAATGCACAATGCCGACTCAAGTACAAGAAGACTGGCTCTTCTTACTGCCTATGTTTTGAACCATTCCTGTGACACTAGTTATAGATTCCGATGCTTCACTTCAGGTTTACTGAATCCAGCTGACCTTCTTATTGACGATGAAACACATATATTGCATCGGAATTATATACAATTGGCACAATGCCGACTTAGGAACAAGAAGACTGACTCTTCTTACTGTCTATGTTTTTGAACCATTCCTGTGACACTAATTATAGATTCCGATGCTTCACTTCAGTACTACTGTATCCCTCTTACCTTCTTATTGACGATGAAACACAGAAATTGCATCAGAATTAAATACAAAAGGCACAATGCCGACTTAAGTTCAAGAAGACTGACTCTTCCTACTGTCTAAGATTTGAACCATTCCTGTGACACTAGATTTAGATTTCGATGCTTCACTTCAGGTATACTGTATCCAGCTGACCTTCTTATTGATGATGAAGTACAGAAATTGCATCGGAGTTAAATACAGAAGGCACAATGCCGACTTTAGTACAAGAAGACTGACTCTTCTTACTGCTATGTTTTGAACCATTCCTGTGACGCTAGTTATAGATTCCGATGCTTCACTTGAGGTTTACTGTATCCCTCTGACCTTCTTATTGACGATGAAACACAGAAATTGCATCGGAATTAAATACAAAAGGCACAATCCCGACTTAAGTTCAAGAAGACTGACTCTTCCTACTGTCTACGTTTTGAACCATTCCTGTGACTCTAGTTTTAGATTGCGATGCTTCACTTCAGGTTTTTGTATCTCTCGGACCTCCTTATTGACGATGAAACACAGAAATTGCATCTTAACTAAATATAAAAGCCACAATGCAGACTTAAGTACAAGAAGACTGAATCTTCTTACTGTCTATGTTTTGAACCATTCCTGTGACACTAGTTATAGATTCCGATGCTTCACTTCAGGTTTACTGTATCCCTGTCACCTTCTTATTGACGATGAAACAAGTAATTGCTTCGGAATTATATACAGATGGAACAATGCCGACTTAAGTACAAGAAAACTGACTCTTCTTACTGTCTATGTTTTGAACCATTCCTGTGGCACTAGTTATAGATTACGATGCTTCACATTAGGTTTACTGTATGCCACTGACCTTCTTATTGACGATAAAACACAGAAATTGCATCTGACTTAAATACAAAAGGCACAATGCCGACTTTAGTACAAGAAGACTGACTCTTCCTACTGTCTATGATTTGAACCATTCCTGTATCACTAGTTACAGATTCCGATGCTTCACTTCAGGTGTGCTGTATCCCTCTGACCTTCTTATTGACGATGAAACACAGAAATTGCATCGGAATTAAATACAAAAGGCACAATGCCGACTCAAGTACAAGAAGACTGGCTCCTCTAACTGTCAACGTTTTAACCATTCCTGTGACACTAGTTATAGATTCCGATGCTTCACTTCAGGTTTACTGTATCCCTCTGACCTTCTTATAAACGATGAAACACAGAAATTGCATCTTAATTAGTTACAAAAGGCACAATGCCGACTTAAGTACAAGATGACTGACTGTTCTTACTGTCTATGGTTTGAACCATTCCTGTGACACTAGTTATAGAATCAGATGCTGCACTTCAGGTATACTGTATCGAGCTGACTTTCTTAATGATGATGAAGCACAGAAATTGCATCGGAGTTAATTACAAAAGGCACAATGCCGACTCAAGTACAAGAAGGCCGGCTCTTCTTACTGTCTATGATTTAAACATTTCCTGTGAGACCGGTTTTAGATTCCGATGCTTCACTCTAGGTTTACTGTATCCCTCTGACCTTCTTATTGAAGACGAAACACAGAAATTGCATCGGAATTAAATAGAAAAAGCACAATGCCGACTTAAGTACAAGAAGACTGGCTCTTCTTACTGTCTATGTTTTGAACCATTCCTATGCCACTAGTTATAGATTCTGATGCTTCAGTTCAGTTTTACTGTTTCCCTGTGACTGTCTTATTGACGATGAAACACAGAAATTGCATGGGAATTAAATAAGAAAATCACAATGCCGACTCAAGTACAAGATATCTGGCTCTTTTTTCTGTCTATGTTTGAACTTTTCCTGTGACACCGATTTTAGATTCCGATGCTTCACTTCAGGTATACTGTATTGCTTGGACCTTCTTATTGACGATGAACACAGAAATTGCATCGGAATTAAATAGAAAATGCAAAACGCCGACTTAAGTACAAGAAAACTCTCTCTTTTTCCGGTCTATGTTTTGAACCATTCCTGTGACACTAGTTATGGATTCCGATGCTTCACTTCAGGTTTACTGTATCCAGCTGAGCTTCCTATTGACGATGAAGCACAGATATTGCATCGGAATTAAATACAAAAATCACAATGCCGACTTAAGTACAAGAAGACTGACTCTTCCTACTGTCTATGTTTGAACCATTCCTGTGACACTAGTTATAGATTCCGATGCTTCACTTCAGGTTTACTATATCCCTCTGACCGTCTTATTGGCGATGAAACACAGGAATTGCATCGGAATTAAATACAAAAGGCACAAACCCGCTCAAGTACAAGAAAACTGACTCTTCTTACTGTCTATGTTTTGAACCATTCCTGCGACACTAGTTATAGATTCCGATGCTTCACTTCAGGTTTACTGTATCCCTCTGACCTTCTTTTTGACGATGAAAAACAGAAGTAGCTTCTGAAGTAAATACAAAAGGCACAATGCCGACTCAAGTACAAGAAGACTGGCTCTCCTTACTGTATATGTTTTGAACCTTTCCTGTGACACTAGTTATATATTCCGATGCTTGACTTCAGATTTACTGTATCCCTCTGACCTTCTTATTGACGATGAAACACAGAAAATGCATCGGATTTAAATACAAAAGGCACAATGCCGACTTAAGTATAAGAAAACAGACTCTTTTTACTGTCTATGCTTTGAACCATTCCTGTGACACTAGTTATAGATTCCGATGCTTCACTTCAGGTTTACTGTATCCCTCTGACCGTCGTATTGACGATGAAACACAGAAATTGCATCGGATTTAAATACAAAAGGCACAATGCCGACTCAAGTACAAGAAGACTGGCTCTTCTTACTGTCTATGTTCTGAACCTTTCCTGTGAGACCGGTTTTAGATTGCGATGCTTCATTTCAGGTGTACTGTATCCCTTGGACCTTCTTATTGACGACGAAACACAGAAATTGCATCGGAATTACATAGAAAAGGAACAATGCCAACTTAAGTACAAGAAAAAAGACTCTTCTTAATATCTATGTTTTGAACCATTCCTGTGACACTAGTTATAGATTCCGATGCTTCACTTCAGGTTTACTGTATCCAGCTGACCTTCTTATTGACGATGAAACACAGAAATTCCTTCGGAATTAAATACAAATTGCACAATGCAGACTTAAGTACAAGAAGACTGACCCTTCTTACTGTCTATGCTTTGATACATTCCTGTGACACTAGTTATAGTTTCCGATGCTTCACTTCAGTTTTACTGTATCCCTCTGACCTTCTTATTGACGATGAAACACAGAAGTTGCATCTGAATTAAAAACTTAAGGCACAATGCCGACTCAAGTACAAGATGACTGGCTCTTCTTACTGTCTATGTTTTGAACCTTTCCTGTGACACTAGTTATAGTTTCCGATGTTTCACTTCAGATTTACTGTATCCCTCTGACCTTCTTATTGACGATGAAACACAGAAAATGCATCGGAATTAAATACAAATGGCACAATGCCGACTTAAGTATACGAAAACAGACTCTTCTTACTGTCTATGCTTTGAACCATTCCTGTGACACTAGTTACAGATTCCGGTGCTTCTCTTCAGGTTTATTGTATCCCTCTGACCGTCTAATTGACGATGAAACACAGAAATTGCAAAGGAATTAAATACAAAAGGCACAATGGCGGCTCAGGTACAAGAAGTCTTGCTCTTCTTACTGTCTATGTTTTGAACCATTCCTGTGAGACCGGTTTTAGATTCCTTTGCTTCACATAAGGTTTACTGTATATCTTGGACCTTCTTATTGAAGACGAAACACAGAAATTGCATTGGAATTAAATACAAAAGGCACAATGCGGACTTAAGTGAAAGAAAACTGACTCTTCTTACTGTCTATGTTTAAACCATTCCTGTGACAGTAGTTATAGATTACGATGCTTCACTTCAGGTTTACTGTATCCCTCTGACCTCCTTATTGACGATGAAACACAGAATTTGCGTCGGAATTAAATCCAAAAGGCACAATGCCGACTCAAGTACAAGAAGACTGGCTCTTCTTTCTGTCTATGTTTTGGACTTTTCCTGTAACACTGGTTTTAAATTGCGATGCTTCACTTCAGTTGTACTGTATTGCATGGACCTTCTTATTGACGATGAACACAGAAATAGTATCGGAATTAAATTGAAAATGCAAAAGACCGACTTAAGTACAAGAAAACTCTCTCTTTTTCCTGTCTATGTTTGAACCATTCCTGTGACACTAGTTATAGATTCCGATGCTTCACTTCAGGTTTACTGTATCCAGCTGAGCTTCTTATTGACGATGAAGCACAGATATTGCATCGGAATTAAATACAAAAATCACAATGCCGACTTATGTACAAGAAGACTGACTCTTCCTACTGTCTATGTTTTGAACCATACCTGTGACACTAGTTATAGATTCCGATGCATCACTTCAGGTTTACTGTATCCCTCTGACCTTATTGACGATTAAACACAGAAAATGCATCGGAATTAAATACAAAAGCACATTTATGACATAAGTGCAAGTAAACTGACTCTTCTTACTGCCTATGTTTGAACCATTCCTGAGACCCTAGTTATAGATTTCGATGCTTCACTTCAGGTTTACTGTATCCCTCTGACCTCCTTATTGAGGATGAAACACAGGATTTGCATCTGAATTAAATACAAAAGGCACAATGCCGACTCAAGTACAAGAGGACTGGCTCTTCTTACTGTCTATGTTTTGAACCTTTCCTGTGACACTAGTTATAGATTCCGATGCTTCACTTCAGATTTACTGTATCCCTCTGACCTTCTTATTGACGATGAAACACAGAAAATGCATCGGAATTAAATACAAAAGGCACAATGCTGACTTAAGTATAAGAAAACAGACTCATCTTACTGTCCATGCTTTGAACCATTCCTGTGACACTAGTTATAGATTCCGATGCTTCACTTCAGGTTTACTATATCCCTCTGACCGTCTTATTGACGATGAAACACAAAAATAACATCGGAATTAAATAGAAAACGCACAATGCCGACTTAAGTACAAGAAAAAAGACTCTTATTAATATCTATGTTTTGGACCATTCCTGTGACACAAGTTATAGATTCCGATGCTTCACTTCAGGTTTACTGGATCCCTCTGACCGTCTTATTGACGATGAAACACCGAAATTACATCGGAATTAAATACAAAAGGCACTATGCCGTCTCAGGTACAAGAAGTCTGGCTCTTCTTACTGTCTATGCTTTGATCCTTTCCTGTGAGACCGGTTTTAGATTCCGATGCTTCACTTCAGGTTTACTGTATCCCTTGGACCTTCTTATTGACGACGAAACACTGAAATTGCATCGGAATTAAATAGAGAAGGAACAATGCCGACTTAAGTACAAGAAAAAAGACTCTTCTTAATATCTATGTTTTGAACCATTCCTGTGACACTAGTTATAGATTCCGTAGTTTCACTTCAGGTTTACTGTATCCCTCTGACCTTCTTATTGACGATGAAACACAGAAATTACATCGGAATTAAATACAAAAGGCACAATGCAGACTTAAGTACAAGAAGACTGACTCTTGTTACTGTCTATGTTTTGAAACATTCCTGTGTCACTAGTTACAGTTTCCGATGCTTCACTTCAGTTTTACTGTATCCCGCTGACCTTCGTCTTGACGATGAAACACAGAAATTGCATCGGAATTAAATACAAAAGGCACAATGCCGACTCAAGTACTAGAAGACTGACTCTTCTACTGACTATGTTTTGAACCTTACTGTGAGACCGGTTTTGGATTTCGATGCTTCACTTCAGGATTACTGTATCCCTTGGACTTTCGTACTGACGCCGAAACACAGAAATTGCATCGGAATTAAATAGAAAAGGCACAATGCCGACTTAAGGACAAGAAAACTGACTCTTCTTACTGTCTATGTTTTGAACCATTCCTGTGACACTAGTTATAGATTCCGATGCTTCACTTCAGGTTTACTGTATCCCTCTGACCTTCTTATTGACGATGAAACACAGAAATTGCATCGGAATTAAATACAAAAGGCACAATGCCGACTAAATTACAAGAAGACTGACTCTTCTTGCTGTAGAAAGTGTGAACCTTTCCTGTGTGACGGGTTTTAGATTCCGGTGCTTCACTTCAGGTTCACTGTATCCCTCTGACCTTCTTATTGACGATGAAACACAGAAATTGCATCGGAATTAAATACATAAGTCACAATGCCGACTTAAGTACAAGAAAACTGACTCTTCTTACTGTCTATGTTTGAACCATTCCTAGGACACTAGTTATAGATTCCGATGCTTCACTTCAGGTTTATTGTATCCCTCTGACATTCTTATTGACGATCAAACACAGAACATTGATCGGAATTAAATACAAAAGGCACAATGCCGACTCAAGTAGAAGATGACTGACTCTTCTTACTGTCTATGTTTTGACCATTCTTGGGAAACTGGTTATAGATTTCGATGCTTCACTTTAGGGTTACTGTATTCCTATGACCTTCTTATTGACGAAAAAACACAGAAGTTGCATCTGAATTAAATACAAAAGGCACAATGCCGACTCAAGTACAAGAGGACTGGCTCTTCTTACTGTATATGTTTTGAACCTTTCCTGTGACACTAGTTATCGATTCCGATGCTTCACTTCAGGTTTACTGTATCCCTCTGACTTTCTTATTGACGATGAAACACAGAAGTTGCATCAGAATTAAATACAAAAGGCACAATGCCGACTCAAGCACAAGAAGACTGGCTCTCCTTACTGTAGAACTTTGAAACTTTCATGTGTGACGGGTTTTGGACTCCGATGCTTCACTTCAGGATTACTGTATCCCTCTGACCTTCTTATTGACGACGAAACACAGAAATTGCATCGGAATTAAATAGAGAAGGAACAATGCCGACTTAAGTACAAGAAAAAAGACTCTTCTTAATATCTATGTTTTGAACCATTCCTGTGACACTAGTTATAGATTCCGTAGTTTCACTTCAGGATTACTGTATCCCTCTGACCTTCTTATTGACGACGAAACACAGAAATTGCATCGGAATTAAATACGTAAGACACAAGCCCGACTTAAGTATAAGATAACTGACTCTTCTTACTGTCTATGTTTGAACCATTCCTATGACACTAGTTATAGATTCCGATGCTTCACTTCAGTTTTACCTTATCCCTGTGACCGTCTTATTGACGACGAAACACAGAAATTGCATCGGAATTAAATACGAAAATCACAATGCCGACTCAAGTACAAGAAATCTGGCTCTTCTTACTGTCTATGTTTTGAACATTTCCTGTGACACCGGGTTTAGTTTCCGATGCTTCGCTTCAGGTTTACTGTATACCTTGGACCTTCTTATTGACGACGAACACAGAAATTGCATCGGAATTAAATAGAAAATGCACAACGCTGACTTAAGTACAAGAAAACTCACTCTTTTTCCTGTGTATGTTTTGAACCATTCCTGTGACACTAGTTATAGATTCCGATGCTTCACTTCAGGTTTACTGTATCCAGCTGACCTTCTTATTGACGATGAAACACAGAAATTGCATCAGAATTAAATACAAAAATCACAATGCCGACTTAAGTACAAGAAGACTGACTCTTACTACTGTCTATGTTTTGAACCATTCCTGTGACACAAGTTATAGATTCCGATGCTTCACTTCAGGTTTACTGGAGCCCTCTGACCGTCTTATTGACGATGAAACACCGAAATTACATCGGAATTAAATACAAAAGGCACTATGCCGTCTCAGGTACAAGAAGTCTGGCTCTTCTTACTGTCTATGCTTTGATCCTTTCCTGTGAGACCGGTTTTAGATTCCGATTCTTCACTTCAGGTTTACTGTATCCCTTGGACCTTCTTATTGACGACGAAACACAGAAATTGCATCGGAATTAAATAGAGAAGGAACAATGCCGACTTAAGTACAAGAAAAAAGACTCTTCTTAATATCTATGTTTTGAACCATTCCTGTGACACTAGTTATAGATTCCGTAGTTTCACTTCAGGTTTACTGTATCCCTCTGACCTTCTTATTGACGATGAAACACAGAAATTACATCGGAATTAAATACAAAAGGCACAATGCAGACTTAAGTACAAGAAGACTGACTCTTGTTACTGTCTATGTTTTGAAACATTCCTGTGTCACTAGTTACAGTTTCCGATGCTTCACTTCAGTTTTACTGTATCCCGCTGACCTTCGTCTTGACGATGAAACACAGAAATTGCATCGGAATTAAATACAAAAGGCACAATGCCGACTCAAGTACTAGAAGACTGACTCTTCTACTGACTATGTTTTGAACCTTTCCTGTGAGACCGGTTTTGGATTTCTATGCTTCACTTCAGGATTACTGTATCCCTTGGACTTTCTTACTGACGCCGAAACACAGAAATTGCATCGGAATTAAATAGAAAAGCACAATGCCGACTTAAGGACAAGAAAACTGACTCTTCTTACTGTCTATGTTTTGAACCATTCCTGCGACACTAGTTATAGATACCGATGCTTCACTTCAGGTTTACTGTATCCCTCTGACCTTCTTATTGACGATGAAACACAGAAATTGCATCGGAATTAAATACAAAAGGCACAATGCCGACTAAATTACAAGAAGACTGACTCTTCTTGCTGTAGAAAGTGTGAACCTTTCCTGTGTGACGGGTTTTAGATTCCGGTGCTTCACTTCAGGTTTACAGTATCCCTCTGACCTTCTTATTGACGATGAAACACAGAAATTGCATCGGAATTAAATACATAAGTCACAATGCCGACTTAAGTACAAGAAAACTGACTCTTCTTCCTGTCTATGTTTGAACCATTCCTAGGACACTAGTTATAGATTCCGATGCTTCACTTCAGTTTCACTGTATCCCTGTGACCGTCTTATTGACGATGAAACACAGAAATTGCATCGGAATTAAATACGAAAATCACAATGCCGACTCAAGTACAAGAAGTCTGGCTCTTCTTACTGTCTATGTTTTGAACTTTTCCTGTGACACCGGGTTTAGATTCCGATGCTGCACTTCAGGTTTACTGTATTCCTTGGACCTTCGTATTGACGATGAACACAGAAATTGCATCGGAATTAAATAGAAAATGCATAACGCCGTCTTAAGTACAAGAAAACTCACTCTTTTTCCTGTCTATGTTTTGAACCATTCCTGTGACACTAGTTATAGATTCCGATGCTTCACTACAGGTTTACTGTATCCAGCTGACCTTCTTATTGACGATAAAAGACAGAAATTGCATCGGAGTTAAATACAAAAATCACAATGCCGACTTAAGTACAAGAAGACTGACTCTTCCTACTGTCTATGTTTTGAACCATTCCTGTGACACTAGTTATAGATTCCGATGCTTCGCTTCAGGTTTTCTGTATCCCTCTGACCGTCTTATTGCCGATGAAAAACAGAAATTGCATCGGAATTAAATACAAAAGGCACAATGCCGACTCAGGTACAAGAAGTCTGGCTCTTCTTACTGTCTATCTTTTGAACCTTTCCTGTGAGACCGGTTTTAGAATCCGATGATTCACTTCAGGTTTACTGTATCCCTTGGACCTTCTTATTGACGACGAAACAAAGAAATTGCGTCGGAATTAAATAGAAAAGGAACAATGACGACTTAAGTACAAGAAAAAAGACTCTTCTTAATATCTATGTTTTGAACCATTCCTGTGACACTAGTTATAGATTCCGATGCTTCACTTCAGGTTTACTGTACCCAGCTGATGTTCGTATTGACGATGAAACACAGAAATTCCATCAAAATTAAATACAAAAGGCACAATGCCGTCTTAAGTACAAGAAAACTGACTCTTCTTACTGTCTATGCTTTGAACCATTCGTGTGACACTAGTTATAGATTCCGATGCTTTACTTCAGGTTTACTGTATCCCTCTGACCTTCTTATTGACGATGAAACACAGAAGTTGCATCTGAATTAAAAACTTAAGGCACAATGCCGACTCAAGTACAAGAAGACTGGCTCTTCTCACTGTCTATGTTTTGAACCTTTCCTGTGACACTAGTTATAGTTTCCGATGTTTCACTTCAGATTTACTGTATCCCTCTGACCTTCTTATTGACGATGAAACACAGAATTTGCGTCGGAATTAAATACAAAAGGCACAATGCCGACTCAAGTACAAGAAGACTGGCTCTTCTTTCTGTCTATGTTTTGGACTTTTCCTGTGACACTGGTTTTAAATTGCGATGCTTCACTTCAGGAATCCTGTATTGCTTGGACCTTCTTATTGACGATGAACACAGAAATTGTATCGAAATTAAATTGAAAATGCAAAAGACCGACTTAAGTACAAGAAAACTCTCTCTTTTTCCTGTCTATGTTTGAACCATTCCTGTGACACTAGTTATAGATTCCGATGCTTCACTTCAGGTTTACTGTATCCAGCTGAGCTTCTTATTGACGATGAAGCACAGATATTGCATCGGAATTAAATACAAAAATCACAATGCCGACTTATGTACAAGAAGACTGACTCTTCCTACTGTCTATGTTTTGAACCATACCTGTGACACTAGTTATAGATTCCGATGCATCACTTCAGGTTTACTGTATCCCTCTGACCTTATTGACGATTAAACACAGAAAATGCATCGGAATTAAATACAAAAGGCACATTTATGACATAAGTGCAAGTAAACTGACTCTTCTTACTGTCTATGTTTGAACCATTCCTGAGACACTAGTTATAGATTTCGATGCTTCACTTCAGGTTTACTGTATCCCTCTGACCTCCTTATTGACGATGAAACACAGGATTTGCATCGGAATTAAATACAAAAGACACAATGCCGTCTTAAGTACAAGAAAACTGACACTTCTTACTGTCTATGTTTTGAACATTCTTGGGAAACTGGTTATAGATTCCGATGCTTCACTTCAGGGTTACTGTATTCCTATGACCTTCTTATTGACGATAAAACACAGAAGTTGCATCTGAATTAAATACAAAAGGCACAATGCTGACTTAAGTATAAGAAAACAGACTCTTCTTACTGTCCATGCTTTGAACCATTCCTGTGACACTAGTTATAGATTCCGATGCTTCACTTCAGGTTTACTATAACCCTCTGACCGTCTTATTGACGATGAAACACAAAAATAACATCGGAATTAAATAGAAAACGCACAATGCCGACTTAAGTACAAGAAAAAAGACTCTTATTAATATCTATGTTTTGGACCATTCCTGTGACACTAGTTATACATTCCGCTGCTTCACTTCAGGTTTACTGTATCCAGCTTACCTTCATATTGACGATGAAACACAGAAATTGCATCGGAACCAAATACAAAAGGCACAATGCCGACTCATGTACAAGATGACTGACTCTTCTTACTGTCTTTGTTTTGAACCATTCCTGTGACACTATTTATAGATTCCGATGCTTCACTTCAGGTTTACTGTATCTCTTGGACCTTCTTAGTGACGCCGAAACACAGAAATTGCATCGGAATTAAATAGAAAAGGCACAATGCCGACTCAAGTACAAGAAGAGTGCCTCTTCTTACTGTCTATGTTATGATCCATTCCTGTGACACTAGTTATAGATTCCGATGCTTCACTTCAGGTTTACTGTATCCATCTGACCTCCTTATTGACGATGAAACACAGAAATTGCATCGGAATTAAATACAAAAGGCACAATGCCGTCTTAAGTACAAGAAAACTGACTCTTCTTACTGTCTATGTTTTATACCATTCTTGTGACACTAGTTATCGATTCCGATGCTCCACTTCAGGTTTACTGTATCCCTCTGACTTTCTTATTGACGATGAAACACAGAAGTTGCATCAGAATTAAATACAAAAGGCACAATGCCGACTCAAGCATAAGAAGACTGGCTCTCCTTACTGTAGAAGTTTGAAACTTTCATGTGTGACGGGTTTTGGACTCCGATGCTTCACTTCAGGATTACTGTATCCCTCTGACCTTCTCATTGACGATGAAACACAGAAATTGCATCGGAATTAAATACATAAGACACAAGCCCGACTTAAGTATAAGATAACTGACTCTTCTTACTGTCTATGTTTGAACCATTCCTATGACACTAGTTATAGATTCCGATGCTTCACTTCAGTTTTACTGTATCCCTGTGACCGTCTTATTGACGACGAAACACAGAAATTGCATCGGAATTAAATACGAAAATCACAATGCCGACTCAAGTACAAGAAATCTATCTCTTCTTACTGTCTATGTTTTGAACTTTTCCTGTGACACCGGGTTTAGTTTCCGATGCTTCGCTTCAGGTTTACTGTATACCTTGGACCTTCTTATTGAGGACGAACACAGAAATTGCATCGGAATTAAATAGAAAATGCACAACGCTGACTTAAGTACAAGAAAACTCACTCTTTTTCCTGTCTATGTTTTGAAAAATTCCTGAGACACTAGTTATAGATTCCGATGCTTCACTTCAGGTTTACTGTATCCAGCTGACCTTCTTATTGACGATGAAACACAGAAATTGCATCAGAATTAAATACAAAAATCACAATGCCGACTTAAGTACAAGAAGACTGACTCTTACTACTGTCTATGTTTTGAACCATTCCTGTGACACAAGTTATAGATTCCGATGCTTCACTTCAGGTTTACTGGATCCCTCTGACCGTCTTCTTGACGATGAAACACCGAAATTACATCGGAATTAAATACAAAAGGCACTATGCCGTCTCAGGTACAAGAAGTCTGGCTCTTCTTACTGTCTATGCTTTGATCCTTTCCTGTGAGACCGGTTTTAGATTCCGATGCTTCACTTCAGGTTTACTGTATCCCTTGGACCTTCTTATTGACGACGAAACACAGAAATTGCATCGGAATTAAATAGAGAAGGAACAATGCCGACTTAAGTACAAGAAAAAAGACTCTTCTTAATATCTATGTTTTGAACCATTCCTGTGACTCTAGTTATAGATTCCGTAGTTTCACTTCAGGTTTACTGTATCCTTCTGACCTTCTTATTGACGATGAAACACAGAAATTACATCGGAATTAAATACAAAAGGCACAATACAGACTTAAGTACAAGAAGACTGACTCCCTTTACTGTCTATGTTTTGAAACATTCCTGTGTCACTAGTTACAGTTTCCGATGCTTCACTTCAGTTTTACTGTATCCCGCTGACCTTCGTCTTGACGATGAAACACAGAAATTGCATCGGAATTAAATACAAAAGGCACAATGCCGACTCAAGTACTAGAAGACTGACTCTTCTGCTGACTATGTTTTGAAACTTTCCTGTGAGACCGGTTTTGGATTTCGATGCTTCACTTCAGGATTACTGTATCCCTTGGACTTTCTTACTGACGCCGAAACACAGAAATTGCATCGGAAATAAATAGAAAAGGCACAATGCCGACTTAAGGACAAGAAAACTGACTCTTCTTACTGTCTATGTTTTGAACCATTCCTGTGACACTAGTTATAGATTCCGATGCTTCACTTCAGGTTTACTGTATCCCTCTGACCTTCTTATTGACGATGAAACACAGAAATTGCATCGGAATTAAATACAAAAGGCACAATGCCGACTAAATTACAAGAAGACTGACTCTTCATGCTGTAGAAAGTGTGAACCTTTCCTGTGTGACGGGTTTTAGATTCCGGTGCTTCACTTCAGGTTTACTGTATCCCTCTGACCTTCTTATTGACGATGAAACACAGAAATTGCATCGGAATTAAATACATAAGTCACAATGCCGACTTAAGTACAAGAAAACTGACTCTACTTACTGTCTATGTTTGAACCATTCCTAGGACACTAGTTATAGATTCCGATGCTTCACTTCAGGTTTATTGTATCCCTCTGACATTCTTATTGACGATCAAACACAGAAAATTGATCGGAATTAAATACAAAAGGCACAATGCCGACTCAAGTACAAGAAGACTGCCTCTTCTTACTGTCTATGTTTTGAACCATTCCTATGACACTAGTTATAGATTGCGATGCTTTACTTCAGTTTTACTGTATCCCTGTGACCGTCTTATTGACGATGAAACACAGAAATTGCATCGGAATTAAATACGAAAATCACAATGCCGACTCAAGTACAAGAAGTCTGGCTCTTCTTACTGTCTATGTTTTGAACTTTTCCTGTGACACTGGGTTTAGATTCCGATGCTTCACTTCAGGTTTACTGTATTCCTTGGACCTTCGTATTGACGATGAACACAGAAATTGCATCGGAATTAAATAGAAAATGCATAACGCCGTCTTAAGTACAAGAAAACTCACTCTTTTTCCTGTCTATGCTTTGAACCATTCCTGTGACACTGGTTATAGATTCCGATGCTTCACTACAGGTTTACTGTATCCAGCTGACCTTCTTATTGACGATAAAAGACAGAAATTGCATCGGAGTTAAATACAAAAATCACAATGCCGACTTAAGTACAAGAAGACTGACTCTTCCTACTGTCTATGTTTTGAACCATTCCTGTGACACTAGTTATAGATTCCGATGCTTCGCTTCAGGTTTTCTGTATCCCTCTGACCGTCTTATTGCCGATGAAAAACAGAAATTGCATCGGAATTAAATACAAAAGGCACAATGCCGACTCAGGTACAAGAAGTCTGGCTCTTCTTACTGTCTATCTTTTGAACCTTTCCTGTGAGACCGGTTTTAGAATCCGATGATTCACTTCAGGTTTACTGTATCCCTTGGACCTTCTTATTGACGACGAAACACAGAAATTGCGTCGGAATTAAATAGAAAAGGAACAATGACGACTTAAGTACAAGAAAAAAGACTCTTCTTAATATCTATGTTTTGAACCATTCCTGTGACACTAGTTATAGATTCCGATGCTTCACTTCAGGTTTACTGTATCCAGCTGATGTTCGTATTGACGATGAAACACAGAAATTCCATCAAAATTAAATACAAAAGGCACAATGCAGAATTAAGTACAAGATGACTGACTCTTCTTACTGTCTATGTTTGAACCATTCCTAGGACACTAGTTATAGATTCCGATGCTTCACTTCAGGTTTATTGTATCCCTCTGACCTTCTTGTTGACGATGAAACACAGAAAATGCATCGGAATTAAATACAAAAGGTATAATGATGACTTATGTACAAGAAAACTGACTCTTCTTACTGCTATGTTTGAACCATTCCTGAGACACTAGTTACAGATTCTGATGCTTCACTTCAGGTTTACTGTATCCCTCTGACCTCCTTATTGACGATGAAACACAGAAATTGCATCGGAATTAAATGCAAAATGCACAATGCCGACTTAAGTACAAGAATCCAGCCTCTTCCAACTGTCAATGTTTTGAACCATTCCTGTGACACTAGTTATAGATTCCGATGCTTCACTACAGGTTTACTGTATCCAGCTGACCTTCTTATTGACGATGAAACACAGAAATTGCATCGGAATTAGATACAAAATGCACAATGCCGACGTAAGTACAAGAAAACTGACTCTTCTTACTGTCTATGTTTTGAACCATTCCAGTGACACTAGTTACAAATTGAGATGCATCATTCCAGGTTTACTATATTCCTCTGACCTTCTTAATGACGATGAAACACAGAAATTGCGTCGGTATTAAATACAAAAGGCACAATTCCGACTTAAGTACAAGAAAACTGACTCTTCTTTCTGTTTATGTTTTGAACCAATCCTGTGACACTAGTTATAGATTCCGATGCTTCACTTCAGGTTTACTGTATCCCTGTGTCCTTCTTATTGACGATGAAACACAGAAATTGCATCGGAATTCAATACAAAAGGCACAATGCCGACTTAAGTACAAGAAAACTGACTCTTCTTACTGTCTATGTTTTGAACCATTCCTGTGACACTAGTTATTGATTCCGATGCTTCACCTCAGGTTTACTGTATCCCTCTGACCTTCTTATTGACGATGAAACACAGAGATTGCATCGGAATTAAATACAAATGGCACAATGCCGACTTAAGTACCAGAAAACGGACTCCTCTTACTGTCTATGTTTTGAACCATTCCAGTGACACTAGTTATAAATTGAGATGCATCACTTCAGGTTCACTATATCCCTCTGACATTCTTAATGACGATGAGACACAGAAATTGCATCGGAATTAAATACAGTATGCACAATGCCGGCTAAGGTACAAGAAGTCTGGCTCTTCTTACTGTCTATGTTTTGAACCATTCCTGTGACACTAGTTATAGATTCCGATGCATCACTTCAGATTTACTGTATCCCTCTGACCTTCTTATTGACGATGAAACACAGAAAATCCATCGGAATTAAATACAAAAGGTACAATGATGACTTATGTACAAGAAAACTGACTCTTCTTACTGCTATGTTTGAACCATTCCTGAGACACTAGTTACAGATTCCGATGCTTCACTTCAGGTTGACTGTATCCAGCTTACCTTCTTATTGACGATTATACACAACAATTGCATCGGAATTAAATACAAAAGGCATAATGCCGACTCAAGTACTAGAAGACTGGCTCTTCTTAAAGGCTATGTTTTGAACCTTTCCTGTGAGAATGGTTTTGGATTACGAAGCTTCACTTCAGGTTTCCTGTATCCCTTGGACGTTCTTGTTGACGCCGAAACACTGAAATTGCATCGGAATCAAATAGAAAAGGCACAATGCCGACTTAAGTACAAGTAAACTGTCTCTTCTTACTCTCTATGCTTAGAACCATTCCTGTGACACTAGTTATAAATTCCGATGCTTCACTTCAGATTTACTGTATCCCTCTGACCGTCTTATTGACAATGAAACACAGAAATTGCATCGGAATTAAATACGAAAGGCACAATGCCGGCTAAGGTACAAGAAGTCTGGCTCTTCTTACTGTCTATGTTTTGAACCTTTCCTGTGAGACCGGTTTTAGATTCCTATGCTTCACATCCGGTTTACTGTATCCCTTGGACCTTCTTATTGACGACGAAACAGAGAAATTGCATCGGAATAAAATAGAAAAGGCACAATGCCGACTTAAGTACAAGAAAAAAGACTCTTCTTAACATCTATGTTTTGAACCATTCCTGTGACACTAGTTATGGATTCCGATGCTTCACTTCAGGTTTACTGTATCCAGCTTACCTTCTTATTCACGATGAAACACAGAAATTGCATCGGAATTAAATACAATAGGCACAATGCCGACTCAAGTACAAGAAGACTGACTCTTCTTACTGTCTATATCTTGAACCATTCCTGTGACACTAGTTATAGATTCCGACGCTTCACTTCAGTTTTACTGTATCCCTCTGACCTTCTTATTGACGATGAAATACTGAAATTGCATCAGAATTAAATACAAAAGGCACGAAGCCGACTCAAGTACAAGAAAATTGACTCTTCTTACAGTCTATGATTTGAACCATTCCTGTGACACTAGTGATAGATTCCGATGCTTCACTCCAGGTTTATTGTATCCCTCTGACCTTCTTATTGACGATGAAACACAGAAATTGCATAGGAATCACATACAAAAGGCACAATGCCGACATAAGTACTAGAAGACTGACTCTTCTTACTGTCTATGTTTTGAACCATTCGTGTGACACTAGTTATAGATTCCGATGCTTCACTTTAGGTTTACTGTATCCCTCTGACCGACGTATTGATGATGAAACACAGAAATTGCATCGGAATTAAATACAAAAAACACAATGCCGACTCAAGTACAAGAAGACTGGCTATACTTCCTGTCTATGCTTTGAATCATTCCTGTGACACTAGTTATAGATTCCGTTGCTTCACTTCAGCTTCACTGTCCCCAGCTGACCTTCTTATTGACGATGAAACACAGAAATTGCATCGGAATTAAATACAAAAGGCACAATGCCGACTCAAGTACAAGAGAACTGGCTATTCTTACCGTCTATGTTTTGAATCTTTCCTGTGAGACCAGTTTTAGATTCCGATGCTTCACTTGAGGTTTACTGTATCCCTTGGACCTTCTTATTGACGATGAAACACAGAAATTGCATCGGAATTAAATGGAAAAGGCACAATGCCGACTTAAGTACAAGAAAATTGACTCATCGTACTGTCTATGATTTGAACCATTCCTGTGACATTAGTGATAGATTCCGATGCTTCACTCCAGGTTTATTGTATCCCTCTGACCTTCTTATTGACGATGAAACACAGACATTGCATAGGAATCACATACAAAAGGCACAATGCCGACTTAAGTACAAGAAAACCGACTACTGTTACTGTCTATGTTTTGAACCATTCCTGAAACACTAGTTATAGATTCCGATGCTTCACTTCAGGTTGACTGCAACCCTCTGACCGTCCTACTGACGATGAAACGCAGAAATTGCATCGGAATTAGATACAAATGGCACAATGCCGACTCAAGTACAAGAAGACTGGCTGTTCTTATTGTCTATGTTTTAAACGTTTCCTGTGAGACCGCTTTTAGAATCCGATGCTTCACATCAGGTTTACTGTATCCCTTGGACCTTGTTATTGACGACGAAACACAGAAATTGCATCAGAATTAAATAGAAAAGGCACAATGCCGACTTAAGTACAAGAAAACAGACTCTTCTTAATATCTATGTTTTAAACCATTCCTGTGACACTAGTTATGGATTCCGATGCATCTCTTCAGGTTTACTTTATCCCTCTGACCCTCTCATTGACCATGAAACACAGAAAATGCATCGGAATTATATACAAAAGGCACAATGCCGACTTAAGTACTAGAAGACCGACTCTTCTTACTGTCTATGTTTTGAACCATTCCTGTAACACTAGTTATAGATTCCGATGCTTCACTTCAGGTTAAACTGTATCCCTCTGACCGTCGTCTTGACGATGAAAAACAGAAATTGCATCGTAATTAAATACAACCGGCACAAAGCCGACTCAAGTACAAGAAGACTGGCTATACTTCCTGTCACTAATTTGAACCATTCCTGTGACACTAGTTTTAGATTCTGATGCTTCACTTCAGGTTTACTGTATCCATCTGACCTTCTTATTGACGATGAAACACAGAAATTGCATCGGAATTAAATACTAAAGGCACAATGCCGACTCATGTACAAGAAGACTGGCTCTTCTTACTGCCTATGTCTTGAACCTTTCCTCTGAGACCGGTTTTAGATTCCGATGCTTCACTCCAGGCTTACTGTATCCCTTGGACCTTCTTATTGACGCCGAAACACAGAAATTGCATCGGAAATTAATAGAGAAGGCACAATGCCGACTTAAGGAAAAGAAAATTGACTCTTCTTACTGTCTATGTTTTGAACCATTCCTGTGCCACTAGGTATAGATTCCGATGCATCACTTCAGGTTTACTGTATCCCTCTGCATTTCTTATTGACGATGAAACACAGAAATTGCATCGGAATTACATACAAAAGGCACAATGCCGACTTAAGTACAAGAAAACTGACTCTCCTTACAGTCTATGTTTTGAACTATTCCTGTGTCACTAGTTATTGATTCCGGTGCTTCACTTCAGGTTTACTGTATCCCTCTGACCTTCGTATAGACAATGAAACACAGAAATTGCATCGGAATTAAATACAAAAGGCACAATGCCGACCTAAGTACAAGAAAACTGACACTTCTTACTGTTTAAGTTTTGAACCATTCCTGTGACACTAGTTATAGATTGCGATGCTTGATTTCAGGTTTACTGTATCCCTGTGACCTTCTTATTGACGATAAAACACAGAAATTGCATCGGAATTAAATACAAAAGGCACAATGCCGCCTTAAATACAAGAAAACAGACTCTTCTTACTGTCTAAGATTTGAGCCATTCCTGTGACACTAGTCATAGATTCCGATGCTTCACTTCAGGTTTACTGTATCCCTCTGACTTTCTTATTGACGATGAAACACGTAAATTGCATCGGAATTAAATACAAAGGGCACAATAACGACCTAAGTACTAGAAGACTGGCTCTTCTTAAAGGCTATGTTTTGAACCTTTCCTGTGAGAATGGTTTTGGATTACGATGCTTCACTTCAGGTTTCCTGTATCCCTTGGACGTTCTTGTTGACGCCGAAACACTGAAATTGCATCGGAATCAAATAGAAAAGGCACAATGCCGACTTAAGTACAAGTAAACTGTCTCTTCTTACTCTCTATGCTTTGAACCATTCCTGTGACACTAGTTATAAATTCCGATGCTTCACTTCAGATTTACTGTATCCCTCCGACCGTCTTATTGACAATGAAACACAGAAATTGCATCGGAATTAAATACAAAAGGCACAATGCCGGCTAAGGTACAAGAAGTCTGGCTCTTCTTACTGTCTATGTTTTGAACCTTTCCTGTGAGACCGGTTTTAGATTCCTATGCTTCACATCCGGTTTACTGTATCCCTTGGACCTTCTTATTGACGACGAAACAGAGAAATTGCATCGGAATAAAATAGAAATGGCACAATGCCGACTTAAGTACAAGAAAAAAGACTCTTCTTAACATCTATGTTTTGAACCATTCCTGTGACACTAGTTATGGATTCCGATGCTTCACTTCAGGTTTACTGTATCCAGCTTACCTTCTTATTCACGATGAAACACAGAAATTGCATCGGAATTAAATACAAAAGGCACAATGCCGACTCAAGTACAAGAAGACTGACTCTTCTTACTGTCTATATCTTGAACCATTCCTGTGACACTAGTTATAGATTCCGATGCTTCACTTTAGTTTTACTGTATCCCTCTGACCTTCTTATTGACGATGAAACACAGAAATTGCATCGGAATTAAATACAAAAGGCACAATGCAGACTCAAGTACAAGAAGACTGGCTCTTCTTACTGTCTATGTTTTGAATCTTTCTTGTGAGACCAGTTTTAGATTCCGATGCTTCACTTGAGGTTTACTGTATCCCTTGTACCTTCTTATTGACGCCGAAACACAGAAATTGCATCGGAATTAAATAGAAAAGGCACAATGCCGACTTAAGTACAAGAAAATTGACTCTTCGTTCTGTCTATGATTTGAACCATTCCTGTGACACTAGTGATAGATTCCGATGCTTCACTCCAATTTTATTGTATCTCTCTGACCTTCTTATTGACGATGAAACACAGAAATTGCATAGGAATCACATACAAAAGGCACAATGCCGACTGAAGTACAAGAAAACCGACTATTCTTACTGTCTATGTTTTGAACCATTCCTGTGACACTAGTTATAGATTCCGATGCTTCACTTCAGGTTGACTGCAACCCTCTGACCGTGGAACTGACGATGAAACACAGAAATTGCATCGGAATTAGATACAAATGGCACAATGCCGACTCAAGTACAAGAAGACTGGCTGTTCTTATTGTCAATGTTTTAAACGTTTCCTGTGAGACCGGTTTTAGATTCCGATGCTTCACATCAGGTTTACTGTATCCCTTGGACCTTCTTATTGACGCCGAAACACAGAAATTGCATCGGAAATTAATAGAGAAGGCACAATGCCGACTTAAGAAAAAGAAAATTGACTCTTCTTACTGTCTATGTTTTGAACCATTCCTGTGACACTAGTTATAGATTACGATGCTTCACTTCAGGTTTACTGTATCCCTCTGCCCTTCTTATTGACGATGAAACACAGAAATTGCATCGGAATTACATACAAAAGGCACAATGCCGACTTAAGTACACGAAAACTGACTCTTCTAACTGTCTATGCTTTGAACTATTCCTGTGACACTAGTTATAGATTCCGGTGCTTCACTTCAGATATACTGTATCCCTCTGACCTTCGTATTGACAATGAAACACAGAAATTGCATCGGAATTAAATACAAAAGGCACAATGCCGACTTAAATACAAGAAAACAGACTCTTCTTACTGTCTAAGTTTAGAGCCATTCCTGTGACACTAGTCATAGATTCCGATGCTTCACTTCAGGTTTACTGTATCCCTCTGACTTTCTTATTGACGATGAAACACGTAAATTGCATCGGAATTAAATACAAAGGGCACAATAACGACGTAAGTACAAGAAGTCTGACTCTTCTTACAGTCTACGCTTTGAACCTTTCCTGTGAGACCGGTTTTGGATTCTGATGCTTCACGTCAGGTTAACTGTATCCCTTGGACCTTCTTATTGACGCCGAAACACAGAAATTGCATCGGAATTAAATAGAAAAGGCACAATGCCGACTTAAGTACAAGAAAACTGACTCTTCTTACTGTCAATGTTTTGAACCATTCCTGTGACACTAGTTATAGATTCCGATGCTTCACTTCAGGTTTCCTATATACCTCTGACCTTCTTATTGACGATGAAACACAGAAAAAGCATCGGAATTAAATACAAAACGCACAGTGCCTACTTAAGTATAAGAAAACAGACTCTTCTTACTGTCTATGCTTTGAACCATTCCTGTGACACTAGTTATAGATTCCGATGCTTCACTTCAGGTATACTGTATCCCTCTGACCGTCTTATTGACGATGAAACACAGAAATTGCATCGGAAATAAATACAAAAGGCACAATGCCGGCTCAGGTACAAGAAGTCTGGCTCTTCTTACTGTCTATGTTTTGAACCTTTCCTGTGAGACCGGCTTTAGATTCCTATGATTCACATCAGGTTTACTGTATTCCTTGGACCTTCTTATTGACGACGAAACACAGATATTAAATCGGAATTAAATAGAAAAGGTACAATGCCGACTTAAGTACAAAAAAAGACCCTTATTAACATCTATGTTTTGAACCATTCCTGTGACACTAGTTATAGATTCCGATACTTCACTTCAGGTTTACTGTATCCAGCCTACCTTCTTATTGACGATGAAACACAGAAATTGCATCGGAATTAAATACAAAAGGCACAATAACGACTTGAGTACAAAAAAACTGAACCTTCTTACTGTCTATGTTTGAACCATTCCTGTGACACTAGTTATGGATTCCGATGCTTCACTTCAGGTATACTGTATCCCTCTGACCTTCTTATTGACGATGAAACACGTAAATTGCATCGGAATTAAATACAAAAGTCACATTGCCGGCTCAGGTACAAGAAGTCTGTTTCTTCTTACTGTCTATGCTTTGAACCTTTCCTGTGAGACCGGTTTTAGATTCCTATGCTTCACATCAGGTTTACTGTATCCCTCTTACCGGCGTACTGACGATGAAACACAGAAATTGCATTGGAATTAAATACAAAAGGTCAAATGCCGACTCAAGTACAAGAAGACTGTCTCTTCCTACTGTCTATGTTTTGATCCTTTCCTGTGAGACCGGTTTTAGATTCCGATTCTTCACTGCATGTTCACTGTGTCCCTTGGACCTTCTTATTCACGACGAAACACAGAAATTGCATCGGAATTAAATTGAAACGGCACAATGCCGACTTAAGTACAGGAAAACAGACTCTTCTTAATATCTATGTTTTAACCATTCCTTTGATACTAGTTATGGATTCAGATGCAATACGTCAGGTTTGCTGTATCCCTCTGACCTTCTTATTGACGATGAAACAAAGAAAATGCATCGGAATTAAATACAAAAGGCACAGTGCCGACATAAGTACTAGAAGACTGACTCTTCTTACTGTCTATGTTTTGAACCATTCCTGTGACACTAGTTATAGATTCCGATGCTTCACTTCAGGTTTACTGTATCCCTCTGACCGACGTATTGATGATGAAACACTGAAATTGCATCGGAATTAAATACAAAAGGCACAATGCCGACTCAAGTACAAGAAGACTGGCTATACTTCCTGTCTAAGTTTTGAACCATTCCTGTTACACTAGTTATAGATTCCGTTGCTTCACTTCAGGTTCACTGTACCCCGCTGACATTCTTATTGACGATGAAACACAGCAATTGCATCGGAATTAAATACAAAGTCACAATGCCGACTCAAGTACAAGAAGACTGACTCTTCTTACTGTCTACGTTTTGAATCTTTCCTGTGAGACCAGTTTTAGATTCCGATGCTTCACTTCAGGTTTACGATATCCCTTGGACCTTCCTATCGACGCCGAAACACAGAAATTTCATCGGAATTAGATACAAATGGCACAATGCCGACCCAAGTACAAGAAGACTGGCTGTTCTTATTGTCTATGTTTTGAACCTTTCCTGTGAGACCGGTTTTAGGTTCCAATGCTTCACTTCAGCTTTACTGTATCCCTTATACCTTGTTATTGGCGACGAAACACAGAAATTGCTTCGGAATTAATAGAAAAGGCACAATGCCGACTCATGTACAAGAAGACTGGCTCTTCTTACTGCCTATGTTTTGAACCTTTCCTCTGAGACCGGTTTTAGATTCCGATGCTTCACATCAGGTTTACTGTATCCCTGTAACAATCGTATTGAAGATGAAACACAGATATTGCATCGGAATTAAATGCAAAGGCACAATGCCGACTTAAATACAAGAAAACTGACTCTTCTTACTGTCTAAGTTTTGAACCATTCCTGTGACACTAGTCATAGATTCCGATGCTTCACTTCAGGTATACTGTATCCCTGTGACCTTCTTATTGACGATGAAACACGTAAATTGCATCGGAATTAAATACAAAAGACACAATGCCGACTTAAGTACAAGAAGACTGACTCTTCTTACAGTCTACGTTTTGAACCATTCCTGTGACACTAGTTATAGGTTCCAACGCTTTCACTTCAGGTTTACTGTATCCCTCTGACCTTCTTATTGACGATGAAACTTAGAAATTGCATCGAAATTAAATACAAAAAGCACAATGCCGACCTAAGTACAAGAAAACTAACTCTTCTTACTGTCTATGTTTTGAACCATTTCTGTGACACTAGTTATAGATTCCGATGCTTCACTTCAGGTTTACTGTATCCCTCTGACCTTCTTATTGACGAAGAAACAGAGATATTGTTTCGGAGATAATTACAAAAGGCACAATGCCGACATAAGTGCAAGAAAACTGACCCTTCTTACTGTCTATGTTTTGAACCATTCCTGTGACACTAGTTATAGATTCCGATGCTTCACTTCAGGTTTACTGTATCCCTCTGACCGTCGTACTGACGATGAAACACAGAAATTGCTTCGGAATTAAATACAAATGGCACAATGCCGACTCAAGTACAAGAAGACTGCCTCTTCTTACTGTCTATGTTTTGAACCTTTCATGTGAGACCGGTTTTAGATTCCGATGCTTCACTTCAGGTTTACTGTATCCCTTGGACCTTGTTATTGACGACGAAACACAGAAATTGCATCGGAATTAAATAGAAAAGGCACAATGCCGACTTAAGTACAAGAAAACAGACTCTTCTTTATATCTATGTATTGAACCATTCCTGTGACACTAGTTATGGATTCCGATGCACCACTTCAGGTTTACTGTATCCCTCTGACCCCCTTATTGACGATGAAACACAGAAAATGCATCGGAATTAAATACAAAAAGCACAATGCCGACTCAAGTACAAGAAGACTGGCTATACTTTCTGTCTATGTTTTGAACCATTCATGTGACACTAATTATAGATTCCGATGCTTCACTTCAGGTTACTGTATCCCTCTGACCGTCCTATTGACGATGAAACACAGAAATGGCATCGGAATTAAATACAAAAGGCACAATGCCGACTCAAGTACAAGAAGACTGTCTATACTTTCTGGCTATGTTTTGAACCATTCCTGTGACACTAGTAATAGATTCCGATGCTTCACTTCAGGTTTACTGTATCCAGCTGACGTTCTTATTGACGATGAAACACAGAAAATGCATCGGAATTAAATACAATAGGCACATTGCCGACTCATGTACAAGAAGACTGGCTCTTCTTACTCCCTGTGTTTTGAACCTTTCCTCTCAGTCCGGTTTTAGATTCCGATGCTTCACTTCAGGTTTACTGTATCCCTTGGACCTTCTTATTGGCGCCGAAAGACAGAAATTGCATCGGAATTAAATAAATTGGCACAATGCCAACTTAAATACAAGAAAATTGACTCTTCTTACTGTCTATGTTTTGAACCATTCCTGTGACACTAGTTATAGATTCCGATGCTTCACTTCATGTTTACTGTATCCCTGTGACCTTCTTATTGACGATGAAACACAGAAATTGCATCGGAATTAAATACAAAACACACAATGCCGACTTAGGTACAAGAAAAGTGACTCTTCTTACTGTCTATGTTTTGAACCATTCCTGTGACACTAGTTATAGATTCCGATGCTTCACTTCAAGGTTTACTGTATGCCTCTGACCCTCTTATTGACGATGAAACACGTAAATTGCATCGGAATTAAATACAAAAGGCACAATGCCGACTCAAGTACAAGAAGACTGGCTCTTCATACTGTCTATGCTTTGAACAATTCCTGTGACACTAATTATAGATTCCGATGCTTCACTTCAGGTTTACTGTATCCCCCCTGACCTTCTTATTGACAATGAAACACAGAAATTGCATCGGAATTAAATACAAAAGGCACAATGCTGACTTAAGTACAAGAGTACTGACTCTTCCTACTGTCTATGTTTTGAACCATTCTGTGACACTAGTTATAGATTCCGATGCTTCACTTCAGGTTTACTGTATCCCTCTAGCCTTCGTATTGACGATGAAACACAGAAATTGCATCGGAATTAAATACAAAAGGCACAATGCCGACTTAAGTACAAAAAGACTGACCCTTCACACTGTCCTATGTTTTGAACCATTCCTGTGACACTAGTTATAGATTCCGATGCTTCACTTCGGGTTTACTGTATCCCTCTGACCTTCTTATTGACGATGAAACACAGAAATTGCATCGGAATTAAATACAAAAGGCACAACGCCGACTTAAGTACAAGAAAACTGACTCTTCTTAATGTCTATGTTTTGAACCATTCCTGTGACACTAGTTATAGGTTCCGAAGCTTCACTTCAGGCTCACTGTATCCCTCTGAGCTTCTTATAGTCGATGAAACACAGATATTACATCGGAATTATATACAAAAGGCACAATGCCGGCTTAAGAACAAGAAGACTGACTCTTGTTACTGTCTATGTTTGAACCATCCCTGTGTCACTAGTTATAGATTCCGATGCTTCACTTAACGTTTACTGTATCCCTTTGACCTTCTTATTGACGATGAAGTACAGAAATTGCATCTTAATTAAATACAAAAGGCACAATGCCGACTTAAGTACAAGAAGACTGACTCTACTTACTGTCTATGATTTGAACCATTCCTGAGGACACTTGTTATAGATTCCGATGCTTCACTTCAGGTATACTGTATCCCTCTGACCTTATTATTGACGATGAAACACAAAAATTGCATCTTAATTAAATACCAAAGGCACAATGCCGACTTCAGAACAAGAACACTGACTCTTCTTACTGTCTATGTTTAGAACCATTCCTGTGATACTAGTTATAGATTCCGATGCTTCACTTCAGGTATACTGTATCCCTCTGACCTTATTATTGACGATGAACACAGAAATTGCATCTGACTTAAATACAAATGGCACAATGCCGACTTAAGTACAAGAAGACTGACTCATCTCACTGTCTATGTTTTGAACCATTCCTGTGACACTATTATAGATTCGATGCTTCACTTCAGGTTTACTGTATCCCTCTGACCGTCGTACTGACGATGAAACACAGAAATTGCATCGCAATTATATACAAAAGGCACAATGCCGACTCAAGTACAAGAAGACTGGCTCTTCTTACTGTCTATGTTTTGAACCTTTCCTGTGAGACCGGTTTTAGGTTCCGAAGCTTCACTTCAGGTTAATTGTATCCTTGGACCTTGTTATTGACGACGAAACACAGAAATTGCATCGAATTAAAGAGAAAAGGCACAATGCCGACTTAAGTACAAGGAAATCAGACTCTTCTTAATATCTATGTTTTGAACCATTCCTGTGACACTAATTATAGATTCCGATGCTTAACTTCGGGTTACTGTATGCATCTGACCGTCGTATTGACGAGGAAACACAGAAATGGCATCGGAATTAAATACAAAAGGCACAATGCCGACTCAAGTACAAGAAGACTGGCTATACTTTCTGTCTATGTTTTGAACCATTCCTGTGACACTAGTAATAGATTCCGATGCTTCACTTCAGGTTTACTGTATCCAGCCGACGTTCTTATTGACGATGAAAACACAGAAATTGCATCGGAATTAAATACAATAGGCACATTGCCGACTCATGTACAAGAAGACTGGATTTTCTTACTCCCTGTGTTTTGAATCTTTCCTCTGAGACCGGTTTTAGATTCCGATGCTTCACTTCAGGTTTACTGTATCCTTGGACCTTCTTATTTACTTCGAAAGACAGAAATTGCATCGGAATTAAATAGAAAAGACACAATGCCGACTTAAGAACAAGAAAATTGACTCTTCTTACTGTCTATGCTTTGAACCATTCCTGTGACACTAGTTATAGATTCCGATGCTTCACTTCATGTTTGCTGTATCCCTGTGACATTCTTATGGACGATGAAACACAGAAATTGCATCGGAATTAAATACAAAACACACAATGCCGACTTAGGTACAAGAAAACTGACTCTTCTTACTGTCTATGCTTTGAACCATTCCTGTGACCCTAGTTATAGATTCCGATGCTTCACTTCAGGTTTACTGTATCCCTCTGACCGACGTATTGATGATGAAACACAGAAATTGCATCGGAATTAAATACAAAAGGCACAATGCCGACTCAAGTACAAGAAGACTGGCTATACTTCCTGTCTATGCTTTGAATCATTCCTGTGACACTAGTTATAGATTCCGTTGTTCACTTCAGGTTCACTGTCCCCAGCTGACCTTCTTATTGACGATGAAACACAGAAATTGCATCGGAATTAAATACAAAAGGCACAATGCCGACTCAAGTACAAGAGAACTGGCTATTGTTACTGTCTATGTTTTGAACCATTCCTGTGACACTAGTTATAGATTCCGATGCTTCACTTCAGGTTGACTGCAACCCTCTGACCGTCGTACTGACGATGAAACACAGAAATTGCATCGGAATTAGATACAAATGGCACAATGCCGACTCAAGTACAAGAAGACTGGCTGTTCTTATTGTCTATGTTTTAAACGTTTCCTGTGAGACCGCTTTTAGAATCCGATGCTTCACATCAGGTTTACTGTATCCCTTGGACCTTGTTATTGACGACGAAACACAGAAATTGCATCGGAATTAAATAGAAAAGGCACAATGCCGACTTAAGTACAAGAAAACAGACTCTTCTTAATATCTATGTTTTAAACCATTCCTGTGACACTAGTTATGGATTCCGATGCATCTCTTCAGGTTTACTTTATCCCTCTGACCCTCTCATTGACGATGAAAAACAGAAATTGCATCGTAATTAAATACAACCGGCACAAAGCCGACTCAAGTACAAGAAGAGTGGCTATACTTCCTGTCAATAATTTGAACCATTCCTGTGACACTAGTTTTAGATTCTGATGCTTCACTTCAGGTTTACTGTATCCATCTGACCTTCTTATTGACGATGAAACACAGAAATTGCATCGGAATTAAATACTAAAGGCACAATGCCGACTCATGTACAAGAAGACTGGCTCTTCTTACTGCCTATGTCTTGAACATTTCCTCTCAGACCGGTTTTAGATTCCGATGCTTCACTTCAGGCTTACTGTATCCCTTGGACCTTCTTATTGACGCCGAAACACAGAAATTGCATCGGAAATTAATAGAGAAGGCACAATGCCGACTTAAGAAAAAGAAAATTGACTCTTCTTACTGTCTTATGATTTGAACTATTCCTGTGACACTAGTTATAGATTCCGATGATTCACTTCAGGTTTACTGTATCCCTCTGCATTTCTTATTGACGATGAAACACAGAAATTGCATCGGAATTACATACAAAAGGCACAATGCCGACTTAAGTACAAGAAAACTGACTCTCCTTACTGTCTATGTTTTGAACTATTCCTGTGACACTAGTTATTGACTCCGGTGCTTCACTTCAGGTTTACTGTATCCCTCTGACCTTCGTATTGACAATGAAACAAAGAAATCGCATCGGAATTAAATACAAAAGGCACAATGCCGACCTAAGTACAAGAAAACTGACTCTTCTTACTGTTTAAGTTTTGAACCATTCCTGTGACACTAGTTATAGATTGCGATGCCTGATTTCAGGTTTACTGTATCCCTGTGACCTTCTTATTGACGATAAAACACAGAAATTGCATCGGAATTAAATACAAAAGGCACAATGCCGCCTTAAATACAAGAAAACAGACTCTTCTTACTGTCTAAGATTTGAGCCATTCCTGTGACACTAGTCATAGATTCCGATGCTTCACTTCAGGTTTACTGTATCCCTCTGACTTTCTTATTGACGATGAAACACGTAAATTGCATCGGAATTAAACACAAAGGGCACAATAACGACCTAAGTACAAGAAGTCTGACTCTTCTTACAGTCTACGCTTTGAACCTTTCTGTGAGACCGGTTTTGGATTCTGATGCTTCACGTCAGGTTAACTGTATCCCTTGGACCTTCTTATTGACGCCGAATCACAGAAATTGCATCGGAATTAAATAGAAAAGGCACAATGCCGACTTAAGTACAAGAAAACTGACTCTTCTTAATGTCAATGTTTTGAACCATTCCTGTGACACTAGTTATAGATTCCGATGCTTCACTTCAGGTTTACTGTATCCCACTGACCTTCTTATTGACGATGAAACACAGAAATTGCATCGGAAATAAATAGAAAAGGCACAATGCCGACTTAAGTACAAGAAAACTGACTCTTCTTACTGTCTATGTTTGAACCATTCCAGTGACACTAGTTATAGATTCCGATGCTTCACTTCAGGTTTACTGTATCCCTCTGACCTTCCTATTGACGATGAGACACAGAAATTGCATCGGAATTAAATACAAAAGGCACAATTCCGACTTAAGTACAAGAAAATTGACTCTTCTTACTGTCTATGATTTGAACCATTCCTGTGACACTAGTGATAGATTCCGATGCTTCACTCCAGGTTTATTGTATCCCTCTGACCTTCTTATTGACGATGAAACACAGAAATTGCATAGGAATCTCATACAAAAGGCACAATGCCGACATAAGTACTAGAAGACTGACTCTTCTTACTGTCTATGTTTTGAACCATTCCTGTGACACTAGTTATAGATTCCGATGCTTCACTTCAGGTTTACTGTATCCCTCTGACCGACGTATTGATGATGAAACACAGAAATTGCATCGGAATTAAATACAAAAGGCACAATGCCGACTCAAGTACAAGAAGACTGGCTATACTTCCTGTCTATGCTTTGAACCATTCCTGTGACACTAGTTATAGATTCCGTTGCCTCACTTCAGGTTCACTGTATCCAGCTGACCTTCTTATTGACGATGAAACACAGAAATTGCATCGGAATTAAATACAAAAGGCACAATGCAGACTCAAGTACAAGAAGACTGGCTCTTCTTACTGTCTATGTTTTGAATCTTTCTTGTGAGACCAGTTTTAGATTCCGATGCTTCACTTGAGGTTTACTGTATCCCTTGTACCTTCTTATTGACGCCGAAACACAGAAATTGCATCGGAATTAAATAGAAAAGGCACAATGCCGACTTAAGTACAACAAAATTGACTCTTCGTACTGTCTATGATTTGAACCATTCCTGTGACACTAGTGATAGATTCCGATGCTTCACTCCAATTTTATTGTATCTCTCTGACCTTATTGACGATGAAACACAGAAATTGCATAGGAATCACATACAAAAGGCACAATGCCGACTGAAGTACAAGAAAACCCACTATTCTTACTGTCTATGTTTTGAACCATTCCTGTGACACTAGTTATAGATTCCGATGCTTCACTTCAGGTTGACTGCAACCCTCTGACCGTCGAACTGACGATGAAACACAGAAATTGCATCGGAATTAGATACAAATGGCACAATGCCGACTCAAGTACAAGAAGACTGGCTGTTCTTATTGTCTATGCTTTAAACGTTTCCTGTGAGACCGGTTTTAGATTCCGATGCTTCACATCAGGTTTACTGTATCCCTTGGACCTTGTTATTGACGACGAAACACAGAAATTGCATCGGAATTAAATAGAAAAGGCACAATTTCGACTTAAGTACAAGAAAACAGACTCTTCTTGATATCTATGTTTTAAACCATTCCTGTGACACTAGTTATGGATTCTGATGCATCTCTTCAGGTTTACTTTATCCCTCTGACCCTCTCATTGACGATGAAACAAAGAAAATGCATCGGAATTAGATACAAAAGGCACAATGCCGACTTAAGTACTAGAAGACCGACTCTTCTTACTGTCTATGATTTGAACCATTCCTGTAACACTTGTTATAGATTCCGATTCTTCACTTCAGGTTAAACTGTATCCCTCTGACCGTCGTCTTGACGATGAAAAACAGAAATTGCATCGTAATTAAATACAACCGGCACAAAGCCGACTCAAGTACAAGAAGACTGGCTATACTTGCTGTCAATAATTTGAACCATTCCTGTGACACTAGTTTTAGATTCTGATGCTTCACTTCAGGTTTACTGTATCCATCTGACCTTCTTATTGACGATGAAACACAGAAATTGCATCGGAATTAAATACTAAAGGCACAATGCCGACTCATGTACAAGACGACTGGCTCTTCTTACTGCCTATGTCTTGAACCTTTCCTCTGAGACCGGTTTTAGATTCCGATGCTTCACTTCAGGCTTACTGTATCCCTTGGACCTTCTTATTGACGCCGAAACACAGAAATTGCATCGGAAATTAATAGAGAAGGCACAATGCCGACTTAAGAAAAAGAAAATTGACTCTTCTTACTGTCTATGTTTTGAACCATTCCTGTGACACTAGTTATAGATTACGATGCTTCACTTCAGGTTTACTGTATCCCTCTGCCCTTCTTATTGACGATGAAACACAGAAATTGCATCGGAATTACATACAAAAGGCACAATGCCGACTTAAGTACACGAAAACTGACTCTTCTAACTGTCTATGCTTTGAACTTTTCCTGTGACACTAGTTATAGATTCCGGTGCTTCACTTCAGGTTTACTGTATCCCTCTGACCTTCGTATTGACAATGAAACACAGAAATTGCATCGGAATTAAATACAAAAGGCACAATGCCGACCTAAGTACAAGAAAACTGACTCTTCTTAATGTTTAATTTTTGAACCTTTCCTGTGACACTAGTTATAGATTGCGATGCTTGATTTCAGGTTTACTGTATCCCTGTGACCTTCTTATTGACGATAAAACACAGAAATTGCATCGGAATTAAATACAAAAGGAACAATGCCGACTTAAATACAAGAAAACAGACTCTTCTTACTGTCTAAGTTTAGAGCCATTCCTGTGACACTAGTCATAGATTCCGATGCTTCACTTCAGGTTTACTGTATCCCTCTGACTTTCTAATTGACGATGAAACACGTAAATTCCATCGGAATTAAATACAAACGGCACAATAACGACCTAAGTACAAGAAGTCTGACTCTTCTTACAGTCTACGCTTTGAACCTTTCCTGTGAGACCGGTTTTGGATTCTGATGCTTCACGTCAGGTTAACTGTATCCCTTGGACCTTCTTATTGACGCCGAAACACAGAAATTGCATCGGAATTAAATAGAAAAGGCACAATGCCGACTTAAGTACAAGAAAACTGACTCTTCTTACTGTCAATGTTTTGAACCATTCCTGTGACACTAGTTATAGATTCCGATGCTTCACTTCAGGTTTCCTATATACCTCTGACCTTCTTATTGACGATGAAACACAGAAAAAGCATCGGAATTAAATACAAAACGCACAGTGCCTACTTAAGTATAAGAAAACAGACTCTTCTTACTGTCTATGCTTTGAACCATTCCTGTGACACTAGTTATAGATTCCGATGCTTCCCTTCAGGTATACTGTATCCCTCTGACCGTCTTATTGACGATGAAACACAGAAATTGCATCGGAAATAAATACAAAAGGCACAATGCCGGCTCAGGTACAAGAAGTCTGGCTCTTCTTACTGTCTATGTTTTGAACCTTTCCTGTGAGACCGGCTTTAGATTCCTATGATTCACATCAGGTTTACTGTATTCCTTGGATCTTCTTATTGACGACGAAACACAGATATTAAATCGGAATTATATAGAAAAGGTACAATGCCGACTTAAGTACAAAAAAAGACCCTTATTAACATCTATGTTTTGAACCATTCCTGTGACACTAGTTATAGATTCCGATGCTTCACTTCAGGTTTACTGTATCCAGCCAACCTTCTTATTGACGATGAAACACAGAAATTGCATCGGAATTAAATACAAAAGGCACAATAACGACTTGAGTACAAAAAAACTGAACCTTCTTACTGTCTATGTTTGAACCATTCCTGTGACACTAGTTATAGATTCCGATGCTTCACTTCAGGTATACTGTATCCCTCTGACCTTCTTATTGACGATGAAACACGTAAATCGCATCGGAATTAAATACAAAAGTCACATTGCCGACTCAGGTACAAGAAGTCTGTTTCTTCTTACTGTCTATGTTTTGAACCTTTCCTGTGAGACCGGTTTTAGATTCCTATGCTTCACATCAGGTTTACTGTATCCCTCTTACCGTCGTACTGACGATGAAACACAGAAATTGCATTGGAATTAAATACAAAAGGTCAAATGCAGACTCAAGTACATGAAGACTGTCTCTTCCTACTGTCTATGTTTTGATCCTTTCCTGTGAGACCGGTTTTAGATTCCGATTCTTCACTGCACGTTCACTGTGTCCCTTGGACCTTCTTATTCACGACGAAACACAGAAATTGCATCGGAATTAAATTGAAACGGCACATTGCCGACTTAAGTACAGGAAAACAGACTCTTCTTAATATCTATGTTTTAACTATTCCTTTGATACTAGTTATAGATTCCGATGCAATACGTCAGGTTTACTGTATCCCTCTGACCTTCTTATTGACGATGAAACAAAGAAAATGCATCGGAATTAAATACAAAAGGCACAATGCCGACATAAGTACTAGAAGACTGACTCTTCTTACTGTCTATGTTTTGAACCATTCCTGTGACACTAGTTATAGATTCCGATGCTTCACTTCAGGTTTACTGTATCCCTCTGACCGACGTATTGATGATGAAACACTGAAATTGCATCGGAATTAAATACAAAAGGCACAATGCCGACTCAAGTACAAGAAGACTGGCTATACTTCCTGTCTAAGTTTTGAACCATTCCTGTTACACTAGTTATAGATTACGTTGCTTCACTTCAGGTTCACTGTACCCCGCTGACATTCTTATTGACGATGAAACACAGCAATTGCATCGGAATTAAATACAAAGTCACAATGCCGACTCAAGTACAAGAAGACTGGCTCTTCTTGCTGTCTATGTTTTGAATCTTTCCTGTGAGACCAGTTTTAGATTCCGATGCTTCACTTCAGGTTTACGATATCCCTTGGACCTTCCTATTGACGCCGAAACACAGAAATTTCATCGGAATTAGATACAAATGGCACAATGCCGACCCAAGTACAAGAAGACTGGCTGTTCTTATTGTCTATGATTGGAACCTTTCCTGTGAGACCGGTTTTAGGTTCCAATGCTTCACTTCAGCTTTACTGTATCCCTTATACCTTGTTATTGGCGACGAAACACAGAAATTGCTTCGGAATTAAATAGAAAATGCATAATGCCGACTCATGTACAAGAAGACTGGCTCTTCTTACTGCATATGTTTTGAACCTTTCCTCTGAGACCGGTTTTAGATTCCGATGCTTCACTTCAGGTTTACTGTATCCCTGTGACAATCTTATTGACGATGAAACACAGATATTGCATCGGAATTAAATGCAAAAGGCACAATGCCGACTTAAATACAAGAAAACAGACTCTTCTTACTGTCTAAGTTTTGAACCATTCCTGTGACACTAGTCATAGATTCCGATGCTTCACTTCAGGTTTACTGTATACCTGTGACCTTCTTATTGACGATGAAACACGTAAATTGCATCGGAATTAAATCCAAAAGACACAATGCCGACTTAAGTACAAGAAGACTGACTCTTCTTACAGTCTACGTTTTGAACCATTCCTGTGACACTAGTTATAGGTTCCAACGCTTCACTTCAGGTTTACTGTATCCCTCTGACCTTCTTATTGACGATGAAACACAGAAATTGCATCGAAATTAAATACAAAAAGCACAATGCCGACCTAAGTACAAGAAAACTAACTCTTCTTACTGTCTATGATTTGAACCATTTCTGTGACACTAGTTATAGATTCCGATGCTTCACTTCAGGTTTACTGTATCCATCTGACCTTCTTAATTACGAAGAAACAGAGATATTGTTTCGGAGATAATTACAAAAGGCACAATGCCGACATAAGTGCAAGAAAACTGACCCTTCTTACTGTCTATGTTTTGAACCATTCCTGTGACACTAGTTATAGATTCCGATGCTTCACTTCAGGTTTACTGTAACCCTCTGACCGTCGTACTGACGATGAAACACAGAAATTGCTTCGGAATTAAATACAAATGGCACAATGCCGACTCAAGTACAAGAAGACTGCCTCTTCTTACTGTCTATGTTTTGAACCTTTCCTGTGAGACCGGTTTTAGATTCCGATGCTTCACTTCAGGTTTACTGTATCCCTTGGACCTTGTTATTGACGACGAAACACAGAAATTGCATCGGAATTAAATAGAAAAGGCACAATGCCGAATTAAGTACAAGAAAACAGACTCTTCTTAATATCTATGTTTTGAACCATTCCTGTGACACTAGTTATGGATTCCGATGCACCACTTCAGGTTTACTGTATCCCTCTGACCCCCTTATTGACGATGAAACACAGAAAATGCATCGGAATTAAATACAAAAAGCACAATGCCGACTCAAGTACAAGAAGACTGGCTATACTTTCTGTCTATGTTTTGAACCATTCCTGTGACACTAATTATAGATTCCGATGCTTCACTTCAGGTTACTGTATCCCTCTGACCGTCGTATTGACGATGAAACACAGAAAATGCATCGGAATTAAATACAATAGGCACATTGCCGACTCATGTACAAGAAGACTGGCTCTTCTTACTCCCTGTGTTTTGAACCTTTCCTCTGAGTCCGGTTTTAGATTCCGATGCTTCACTTCTGGTTTACTGTATCCCTTGGACCTTCTTATTGGCGCCGAAAGACAGAAATTGCATCGGAATTAAATAAATTGGCACAATGCCGACTTAAGTACAAGAAAATTGACTCTTCTTACTGTCTATGTTTTGAACCATTCCTGTGACACTAGTTATAGATTCCGATGCTTCACTTCATGTTTACTGTATCCCTGTGACCTTCTTATTGACGATGAAACACAGAAATTGCATCGGAATTAAATACAAAACACACAATGCCGACTTAGGTACAAGAAAAGTGACTCTTCTTACTGTCTATGTTTTGAACCATTCCTGTGACACTAGTTATAGATTCCGATGCTTCACTTCAGGTTTACTGTATGCCTCTGACCCTCTTATTGACGATGAAACACGTTAATTGCATCGGAATTAAATACAAAAGGCAAAATGCCGACTTAAGTACAAGAAGACTGGCTCTTCATACTGTCTATGCTTTGAACAATTCCTGTGACACTAATTATAGATTCCGATGCTTCACTTCAGGTTTACTGTATCCCCCTGACCTTCTTATTGACGATGAAACACAGAAATTGCATCGGAATTAAATACAAAAGGCACAATGCTGACTTAAGTACAAGAGTACTGACTCTTCCTACTGTCTATGTTTTGAACCATTCCTGTGACACTATTTATAGATTCCGATGCTTCACTTCAGGTTTACTGTATCCCTCTTGCCTTCGTATTGACGATGAAACACAGAAATTGCATCGGAATTAAATACAAAAGGCACAATGCCGACTTAAGTACAAAAAGACTGACCCTTCACACTGTCTATGTTTTGAACCATTCCTGTGACACTAGTTATAGATTCCGATGCTTCACTTCGGGTTTACTGTATCCCTCTGACCTTCTTATTGACGATGAAACACAGAAATTGCATCGGAATTAACAACAAAAGGCACAACGCCGACTTAAGTACAAGAAAACTGACTCTTCTTAATGTCTATGTTTTGAACCATTCCTGTGACACTAGTTATAGGTTCCGAAGCTTCACTTCAGGCTCACTGTATCCCTCTGAGCTTCTTATAGTCGATGAAACACAGATATTACATCGGAATTATATACAAAAGGCACAATGCCGGCTTAAGAACAAGAAGACTGACTCTTGTTACTGTCTATGTTTGAACCATCCCTGTGTCACTAGTTATAGATTCCGATGCTTCACTTCACGTTTACTGTATCCCTTTGACCTTCTTATTGACGATGAAGTACAGAAATTGCATCTTAATTAAATACAAAAGGCACAATGCCGACTTAAGTACAAGAAGACGGACTCTACTTACTGTCTATGATTTGAACCATTCCTGAGACACTTGTTATAGATTCCGATGCTTCACTTCAGGTATACTGTATCCCTCTGACCTTATTATTGACGATGAAACACAAAAATTGCATCTTAATTAAATACCAAAGGCACAATGCCGACTTCAGAACAAGAACACTGACTCTTCTTACTGTCTATGTTTTGAACCATTCCTGTGCCACTAGTTATAGATTCCGATGCTTCACTTCAGGTATACTGTATCCCTCTGACCTTATTATTGACGATGAAACACAGAAATTGCATCTTACTTAAATACAAATGGCACAATGCCGACTTAAGTACAAGAAGACTGACTCATCTCACTGTCTATGTTTTGAACCATTCCTGTGACACTATTATAGATTCGATGCTTCACTTCAGGTATACTGTATCCCTCTGACCGTCGTACTGACGATGAAACACAGAAATTGCATCGCAATTATATACAAAAGGCACAATGCCGACTCAAGTACAAGAAGACTGGCTCTTCTTACTGTCTATGTTTTGAACCTTTCCTGTGAGACCGGTTTTAGGTTCCGAAGCTTCACTTCAGGTTAATTGTATCCCTTGGACCTTGTTATTGACGACGAAACACAGAAATTGCATCGGAATTAAAGAGAAAAGGCACAATGCAGACTTAAGTACAAGAAATCAGACTCTTCTTAATATCTATGTTTTGAACCATTCCTGTGACACTAATTATAGATTCCGATGCTTAACTTCGGGTTACTGTATGCATCTGACCGTCGTATTGACGAGGAAACACAGAAATGGCATCGGAATTAAATACAAAAGGCACAATGCCGACTCAAGTACAAGAAGACTGGCTATACTCTCTGTCTATGTTTTGAACCATTCCTGTGACACTAGTAATAGATTCCGATGGTTCACTTCAGGTTTACTGTATCCAGCCGACGTTCTTATTGACGATGAAACACAGAAATTGCATCGGAATTAAATACAATAGGCACATTGCCGACTCATGTACAAGAAGACTGGCTCTTCTTACTCCCTGTGTTTTGAACCTTTCCTCTGAGACCGGTTTTAGATTCCGATGCTTCACTTCAGGTTTACTGTATCCCTTGGACCTTCTTATTTACGCCGAAAGACAGAAATTGCATCGGAATTAAATAGAAAAGGCACAATGCCGACTTAAGAACAAGAAAATTGACTCTTCTTACTGTCTATGCATTGAACCATTCCTGTGACACTAGTTATAGATTCCGATGCTTCACTTCATGTTTACTGTATCCCTGTGACCTTCTTATGGACGATGAAACACAGAAATTACATCGGAATTAAATACAAAACACACAATGCCGACTTAGATACAAGAAAACTGACTCTTCTTACTGTCTATGCTTTGAACCATTCCTGTGACACTAGTTATAGATTCCGATGCTTCACTTCAGGTTTACTGTATGCCTCTGACCTTCTTATTGACGATGAAATACGTAAATTGCATCGGAATTAAATACAAAAGGCACAACGCCAACTTAAGTACAAGAAAACTGACTCTTCTTAATGTCTATGTTTTGAACCATTCCTGTGACAGTAGTTATAGGTTCCGAAGCTTCACTTCAGGTTCACTGTATCCCTCTGAGTTTCTTATAGACGATGAAACACAGATATTACATCGGAATTATATACAAAAGGCACAATGCCGGCTTAAGTACAAGAAGACTGACCCTTGTTACTGTCTATGTTTGAACCATCCCTGTGACACTAGTTATAGATTCCGATGCTTCACTTCACGTTTACTGTATCCCTTTGACCTTCTTATTGACGATGAAGTACAGAAATTGCATCTTAAGTAAATACAAAAGGCACAATGCTGACTTAAGTACAAGAAGACTGACTCTTCTTACCGTCTATGATTTGAACAATTCCTGTGACACTTTATATAGATTCTGATGCTTCACTTGAGGTATACTGTATCCCTCTGACCTTATTATTGACGATGAAACACAGAAATTGCATCTTCATTAAATACCAAAGGCACAATGCCGACTTCAGAACAAGAACACTGACTCTTCTTACTGTCTATTTTTTGAGCCATTCCTCTTCCACTAGTTATGGATTCCGATGCTTCACTTCAGGTATACTGTATCCCTCTGACCTTATTATTGACGATGAAACACAGAAATTGCATCTTACTTAAATACAAATGGCACAATGCCGACTTAAGTACAAGAAGGCTGACTCATCTCACTGTCTATGATTTGAACCTTTCCTGTGAGACCGGTTTTAGATTCCGATGCTTCACTTCAGGTTAATTGTATCCCTTGGACCTTGTTATTGACGACGTAACACAGAAATTGCATCGGAATTAAATAGAAAAGGCACAATGCCGACTTAAGTACAAGAAAACACCCTCTTCTTAATATCTATGTTTTGAACCATTCCTGTGACACTAGTTATAGATTCCGATGCTTCACTTCAGGTTTACTGTATCCCGTGGACCTTCTTATTGACGATGAAACACAGAAATTGCATCGGAATTAAATACAAAAGGCACAATGCCGACTTAAGTACAAGAAAACTGACTCTTCTTACTGTCTATGTTTTGAACCATTCCTGTGACACTAGTTATAGATTCCAATGCTTCACTTCAGGTTTACTGTATCCCTCTGACCTTCTTATTGACGATGAAACTCGTAAATTGCATCGGAATTAAATACAAAAGGCACAATGCCGACTTAAGTACAAGAAGACTGACTCTTCTTACTGTCTATGATTTGAACCATTATTGTGACACTAGTTATAGATTCCGATGCTTTACTTCAGGTATACTGTATCCCTCTGACCTTATTGTTGACGATGAAACACAGAAATTGCATCTTAATTAAATACAAATGGCACAATGCCGACTTCAGAACAAGAACACTGACTCTTCTTACTGTCTATTTTTTGAACCATTCCTGTGACACTAGTTATAGATTCCGTTGCTTCACTTCAGGTTTACTATTTACCTCTGACCTTCTTATTGACGATGAAACACAGAAGTTGCATCGGAATTATATACAAAAGGCACAATGCTGACTGAAGTACTAGAAGACTGACTCTTATTACTGTCTATGTTTTGAACCATTCCTGTGACACTAGATATAGATTCCGGTGCTTCGCTTCAGGTATACTGTATCCCTCTGACCTTATTGTTGACGATGAAACACAGAGATTGCATCTTAATTAAATACAAAAGGCACAATGCCGACTTAAGTACTAGAAGACTGACTCTTCTTACTGTCTATGTTTTGAAAAATTCCTGTGACACTATTATAGATTCCGATGCTTCACTTCATGTATACTGTATCCCTCTGACCGTCGTACTGACGATGAAACACAGAAATTGCATCGGAATTAAATACAAAGGCACAATGCCGACTCAAGTACAAGATGACTGGCTCTTCTTACTGTCTATGCTTTGAACCTTTCCTGTGAGACCGGTTTTAGATTCCGATGCTTCACTTCAGGTTAACTGTATCCCTTGGACCCTGTTATTGACGACGAAACACAGAAATTGCATCGGATTTAAATAGTAAAGGCACAATGCCGACTTAAGTACAAGAAAACAGACTCTTCTTAGTATCTATGTTTTGAACCATTCCTGTGACACTAGTTATAGATTCCCATGCATCACTTCAGGTTTACTGTATCCCTGTGACCCTCTTTTGACGATGAAACACAGAAAATGCATCGGAATTATATACAAAAGGCACAATGCCGACTTAAGCACAAGAAGACTGACTCTTATTACTGTCTATGTTTGAAAAATTCCTGTAACACTAGTTATAGATTCCGATGCTTCACTTCAGGTTTACTGTATCCCTCTGACATTCGTAATGACGATGAAACACAGAAATTGCATCGGAATTAAATACAAAAGGCACAAAGCAGACTTAAGTACAAAAAGACTGACTCTTCTTAATGTCTATGATTTGAACCATTCCTGTGACACTAGTTATTAATTCCGATGCATCACTTCAGGTTTACTGTATCCCTCTGACCCCCTTATTGACGATGAAACCCAGAAAATGCATCGGAATTAAATACAAAAAGCACAATGCCGACTTAAGTACTAGAAGACTGACTCTTCTTGCTGTCTATGTTTTGAACCATTCCTGTGACACTAGTTATAGATTCCGATGCTTCACTTCAGGTATACTGTATCCCTCTGACCTTATTATTGACGATGAAACACAGAAATTGCATCTTAATTAAATACAAAAGGCACAATGCCGACTTAAGTACAAGAAAATTGACTCTTCTTACTGTCTATGTTTTGAACCACTCCTGTAACACTAGATATAGATTCCGATGCTTCACTTCAGGTATACTGTATCCCTCTGACCTTATTGTTGACGATGAAACACAGAGATTGCATCTTAATTAAATACAAAAGGCACAATGCCGACTTAAGTACAAGAAGACTGACTCTTCTTACTGTCTATGTTTTGAACCATTCCTGTGACACTGTTATAGAATCCGATGCTTCACTTCAGGTATACTGTACCCCTCTGACCGTCGTACTGACGATGAAACACAGAAATTGCATCGGAATTAAATACAAACGCACAATGCCGACTCAAGTACAAGATGACTGGCTCTTCTTACTGTCTATGCTTTGAACCTTTCCTGTGAGACCGGTTTTAGATTCCGATGCTTCACTTCAGGTTAACTGTATCCCTTGGACCTTGTTATTGACGACGAAACACAGAAATTCCATCGTAATTAAATAGTAAAGGCACAATGCCGACTTAAGTACAAGAAAACAGACTCTTCTTAGTATCTATGTTTTGAACCATTCCTTTGACACTAGTTATAGATTCCGATGCATCACTTCAGGTTTACTGTATCCCTGTGACCCTCTTATTGACGATGAAACACAGAAAATGCATCGGAATTATATACAAAAGGCACAATGCCGACTTAAGCACAAGAAGACTGACTCTTATTACTGTCTATGTTTGAACAATTCCTGTAACACTAGTTATAGATTCCGATGCTTCACTTCAGGTTTACTGTATCCCTCTGACATTCGTATTGACGATCAAAACACAGAAATTGCATCGGAATTAAATACAAAAGGCACAAAGCAGACTTAAGTACAAAAAGACAGACTCTTCTTAATGACTATGATTTGAACCATTCCTGTGACACTAGTTATGGATTCCGATGCATCACTTCAGGTTTACTGTATCCCTCTGACCCCCTTATTGACGATGAAACCCAGAAAATGCATCGGAATTAAATACAAAAAGCACAATGCCGACTTAAGTACTAGAAGACTGACTCTTCTTACTGTCTATGTTTTGAACCATTCCTGTGACACTAGTTATAGATTCCGATGCTTCACTTCAGGTATACTGTATCCCTCTGACCTTATTATTGACGATGAAACACAGAAATTGCATCTTAATTAAATACAAAAGGCACAATGCCGACTTAAGTACAAGAAGACTGACTCTTCTTACTGTCTATGTTTTGAACCATTCCTGTGACACTATTATAGATTCCGATGCTACACTTCAGGGTTACTGTATCCCTCTGACCGTCGTACTGACGATGAAACACAGAAATTGCATCGGAATTAAATACAAAGGCACAATGCCGACTCAAGTACAACAAGACTGGCTCTTCTTACTGTCTATATTTTAAACCTTTCCTCTGAGACCGGTTTTAGATTCCGATGCTTCACTTCAGGTTTACTGTATCCCTTGGACCATCTTATTGACGCCGAAAGACAGAAATTGCATCGGAATTAAATAGAAAAGGCACAATGCCGACTTAAGTACAAGAAAATTGACTCTTCTTACTGTCTATGTTTTGAACCATTCCTGTGACACTAGTTTTAGATTCCGATGCTTCACTTCAGGTTTACTGTATCCCTCTGACCTTCTTATTGACAATGAAACACAGAAATTGCATCGGAATTAAATACAAAAGGCACAATGCCGACCTAAGTACAAGAAAACTGACTCTTCTTACTGGTTATGTTTTGAACCATTCCTGTGACAGTAGTTATAGATTCCGATGCTTCATTTCAGGTTTACTGTATCCCTCTGACCTTCTTATTGACGATGAAACACAGAAATTGCATCGGAATTAAATACAAAACACACAATGCCGACTTAAGTACAAGAAAACTGACTCTTCAAGCTGTCTATGTTTTAAACATTCCTGTGACACTAGTTATAGATTCCGATGCTTCACTTCAGATTTACTGTATCCCTCTGACCTTCTTACTGACGATGAAACACGTAAATTGCATCGGAATTAAATACAAAAGGCACAATGCCGACTTAAGTACAAAAAGGCTGACTCTTCTCACTGTCTATGTTTGAACCATTCCTGTGACACTAGTTATAGATTCCGATGCTTCACTTCAGGTTTATTGTATCCCTCTGACCTTCTTATTGACGATGAAACACAGAAATTGCATCGGAATTAAATACAAAAGGCACAACGCCGACTTAAGTACAAGAAAACTGACTCTTCTTAATGTCTATGTTTTGAACCATTGCTGTGACACTAGTTATAGGTTCCGAAGCTTCACTTCAGGTTTACTGTATCCCTCTGAGCTTCTTATAGATGATAAAACATAGATATTGCATGGGAATTATATACAAAAGGCACAATGACGACTCAAGTGCAAGAAGACTGGCTCTTCTTACTGTCTATGTTTGAACCTTTCCTGTGAGACCGGTTTTAGATTCCAATGCTTCACTTCAGGTTAGTTGTATCCCTTGGACCTTGTTATTGACGACGAAACACAGAAATTGCATCGGAATGAAATAGAAAACGCACAATGCCGACTTAAGTACAAGAAAACAGACTCTTCTTAATATCTATATTTTGAACCATTCCTGTGACACTAGTTATAGATTCCTATGCTTCACTTCAGGTTTACTGTATCCCTCTGACCTTCTTATTGACAATGAAACACAGAAATTGCATCGTAATTAAATACAAAAGGAACAATGGCGACTTAAGTACAAGAAAACTATCTCTTCTTACTGGATATGTTTTGAACCATTCCTGTGACACTAGTTATAGATTCCGATGCTCCACTTAAGGTTTACTGCATCCCTGTGACCTTCTTATTGACGATGAAACGCAGAAATTGCATCGGAATTAAATACAAAACACACAATGCCGACTTACGTACAAGAAAACTGACTCTTCCCAATGTCTATGTTTTGAACCATTCCTGTGACACTAGTTATGGATTCCGATGCTTCACTTCAGATTTACTGTATCCGTCTGACCTTCTTATTGACGATGAAACACGTAAATTGCATCGGAATTAGATACAAAAGGCACAATGCCGTCATAAGTACAAGAAGACTGACTCTACATACTGTCTATGTTTGAACAATTCCTGTATCACAAGTTATAGATTCCGATGCTTCACTTCAGGTTTACTGTATCCCTGTGACCCTCTTTTTGACGATGAAACACAGAAAATGCATCGGAATTATATACAAAAGGCACAATGCCGACTTAAGCACAAGAAGACTGACTCTTCTTAATGTCTATGATTTGATCCATTCCTGTGACACTATTTATTATTTCCGATGCATCACTTCAGGTTTACTGTATCCCTCTGACCCCCTTATTGACGATGAAACCCAGAAAATGCATCGGAATTAAATACAAAAAGCACAATGCCGACTTAAGTACTAGAAGACTGACTCTTCTTACTGTCTATGTTTTGAACCATTCCTGTGACACTAGTTATAGATTCCGATGCTTCACTTCAGGTATACTGTATCCCTCTGACCTTATTATTGACGATGAAACACAGAAATTGCATCTTAATTAAATACAAAAGGCACAATGCCGACTTAAGTACAAGAAGACTGACTCTTCTTACTGTCTATGTTTTGAACCACTCCTGTGACACTATTATAGATTCCGATGCTACACGTCAGGGTTACTGTATCCCTCTGACCGTCGTACTGACGATGAAACACAGAAATTGCATCGGAATTAAATACAAAGGCACAATGCCGACTTAAGTACTAGAAGACTGACTCTTATTACTGTCTATATTTTAAACCTTTCCTCTGAGACCGGTTTTAGATTCCGATGCTTCACTTCAGATTTACTGTATCCCTTGGACCATATTATTGACGCCGAAAGACAGAAATTGCATCGGAATTAAATAGAAAAGGCACAATGCCGACTTAAGTACAACGAAATTGACTCTTCTTACTGTCTATGTTTTGAACCATTCCTGTGACACTAGTTATAGATTCCGATGCTTCACTTCAGGTTTACTGTATCCCTCTGACCTTCTTATTGACGATGAAACTCGTAAATTGCATCGGAATTAAATACAAAAGGCACAATGCCGACTTAAGTACATGAAGACTGACTCTTCTTACTGTCTATGATTTGAACCATTATTGTGACACTAGTTATAGATTCCGATGCTTTACTTCAGGTATACTGTATCCCTCTGACCTTATTATTGACGATGAAACACAGAAATTGCATCTTAATTAAATACAAATGGCACAATGCCGACTTCAGAACAAGAACACTGACTCTTCTTACTGTCTATATTTTGAACCATTCCTGTGACACTAGTTATAGATTCCGTTGCTTCACTTCAGGTTTACTGTTTCCCTCTGACCTTCTTATTGACGATGAAACACAGAAGTTGCATCGGAATTATATACAAAAGGCACAATGCCGACTTAAGTACTAGAAGACTGACTCTTATTACTGTCTATGTTTTGAACCACTCCTGTAACACTAGATATAGATTCCGATGCTTCACTTCAGGTATACTGTATCCCTCTGACCTTATTGTTGATGATGAAACACAGATATTGCATCTTAATTAAATACAAAAGGCACAATGCCGACTTAAGTACAAGAAGACTGACTCTTCTTACTGTCTATGTTTTGAACCATTCCTGTGACACTATTATAGAATCCGATGCTTCACTTCAGGTATACTGTACCCCTCTGACCGTCGTACTGACGATGAAACACAGAGGTTGCATCGGAATTAAATACAAAGGCACAATGCCGACTCAAGTACAAGATGACTGGCTCTTCTTACTGTCTATGCTTTGAACCTTTCCTGTGAGACCGGTTTTAGATTCCGATGCTTCACTTCAGGTTAACTGTATCCCTTGGACCTTGTTATTGACGACGAAACACAGAAATTCCATCGTAATTAAATAGTAAAGGCACATTGCCGACTTAAGTACAAGAAAACAGACTCTTCTTAGTATCTATGTTTTGAACCTTTCCTTTGACACTAGTTATAGATTCCGATGCATCACTTCAAGTTTACTGTATCCCTGTGACCCTCTTATTGACGATGAAACACAGAAGTTGCATCGGAATTATATACAAAAGGCACAATGCCGACCTAAGTACAAGAAAACTGACTCTTCTTACTGGTTATGTTTTGAACCATTCCTGTGACAGTAGTTATAGATTCCGATGCTTCATTTCAGGTTTACTGTATCCCTCTGACCTTCTTATTGACGATGAAACACAGAAATTGCATCGGAATTAAATGCAAAACACACAATGCCGACTTAAGTACAAGAAAACTGACTCTTACAGCTGTCTATGTTTTAAACAATCCTGTGACACTAGTTATAGATTCCGATGCTTCACTTCAGATTTACTGTATCCCTCTGACCTTCTTACTGACGATGAAACACGTGAATTGCATCGGAATTAAATACAAAAGGCACAATGCCGACTTAAGTACAAAAAGGCTGACTCTTCTCACTGTCTATGTTTGAACCATTCCTGTGACACTAGTTATAGATTCCGATGCTTTACTTCAGGTTTATTGTATCCCTCTGACCTTCTTATTGACGATGAAACACATAAATTGCATAGGAATTAAATACAAAAGGCACAACGCCGACTTAAGTACAAGAAAACTGACTCTTCTTAATGTCTATGTTTTGAACCATTCCTGTGACACTAGTTATAGATTCCGAAGCTTCACTTCAGGTTTAGTGTATCCCTCTGAGCTTCTTATAGATGATAAAACATAGATATTGCATCGGAATTATATACAAAAGGCACAATGCCGACTCAAGTACAAGAAGACTGGCTCTTCTTAATGTCTATGTTTGAACCTTACCTGTGAGACCGGTTTTAGAATCCAATGCTTCACTTCAGGTTAGTTGTATCCCTTGGACCTTGTTATTGACGACGAAACACAGAAATTGCATCGGAATGAAATAGAAAACGCACAATGCCGACTTAAGTACAAGAAAACAGACTCTTCTTAATATATATATTTTGAACCATTCCTGTGACACTAGTTATAGATTCCGATGCTTCACTTCAGGTATACTGTATCCCTCTGACCTTCTTATAGACAATGAAACACAGAAATTGCATCGTAATTAAATACAAAAGGAACAATGGCGACTTAAGTACAAGAAAACTATCTCTTCTTACTGGATATGTTTTGAACCATTCCTGTGACACTAGTTATAGATTCCGATGCTCCACTTCAGGTTTACTGCATCCCTGTGACCTTCTTATTGACGATGAAACAAAGAAATTGCATCGGAATTAAATACAAAACACACAATGCCGACTTACGTACAAGAATACTGACTCGTCCACTGTCTATGTTTTGAACCATTCCTGTGACACTAGTTATGGATTCCGATGCTTCACTTCAGAATTACTGTATCCCTCTGACCTTCTTATTGACGATGAAACACGTAAATCGCATAGGAATTAAATACAAAAGGCACAATGCCGACTTAAGTACAAGAAGACTGACTCTACATACTGTCTATGTTTGAACAATTCCTGTATCACTAGTTATAGATTCCGATGCTTCACTTCAGGTTTACTGTATCCCTCTGACCTTCTTATTGACGATGAAACACAGAAATTGCATCGGAATTAAATACAGAAGGCACAATGCCGACTCAAGTACAAGAAGACTGGCTCTTCTTACTGTCTATGTTTTGAACCATTTCTGTGACACTAGTTATAGATTCCGATGCTTTACTTCAGGTTTACTGTATCCCTCTGACCTTCTTATTGACGAAGAAACACAGATCTTGCTTCGGAATTATATACATAAGGCACAACGCCGACTTAAGTACAAGAGGACTGATTCTTCCCACTGTCTATGTTTTGAACCATTCCTGTGACACTAGTTATAGATTCCGATGCTTCACTTCAGGTTTACTGTATCCCTCTGACCTTCGTATTGACAATGAAACACAGAAATTGCATCGGAATTAAATACAAAAGGCACAATGCCGACCTAAGTACAAGAAAACTGACTCTTCTTACTGTTTATGTTTTGAACCATTCCTGTGACCCTAGTTATAGATTCCGATGCTTCACTTCAGGTTTACTGTATCCCTGTGACCTTCTTATTGACGATGAAACACAGATATTGCATCAGAATTAAATACAAAACACACAATGCCGACTTAAGTACAAGAAAACTGACTCTTCTTACTGTGTATGTTTTGAACCATTCCTGTGACACTAGTTATAGATTCCGATGCTTCACTTCAGGTATACTGTATCCCTCTGACCTTATTATTGACGATGAAACACAGAAATTGCATCTTAATTAAATACAAAAGGCACAATGCCGACTTAAGTACAAGAAGACTGACTCTTCTTACTGTCTATGTTTTGAACCACTCCTGTGACACTATTATAGATTCCAATGCTACACATGAGGGTTACTGTATCCCTCTGACCGTCGTACTGACGATGAAACACAGAAATTGCATCGGAATTAAATACAAAGGCACAATGCCGACTCAAGTACAAGAAGACTGGCTCTTCTTACTGTCTATATTTTAAAACTTTCCTCTGAGACCGGTTTTAGATTCCGATGCTTCACTTCAGATTTACTGTATCCCTCTGACCTTCTTATTGACGATGAAACTCATAAATTGCATCGGAATTAAATACAAAAGGCACAATGCCGACCTAAGTACATGAAGACTGACTCTTCTTACTGTCTATGATTTGAACCATTATTGTGACACTAGTTATAGATTCCGATGCTTTACTTCAGGTATACTGTATCCCTCTGACCTTATTATTGACGATGAAACACAGAAATTGCATCTTAATTAAATACAAATGGCACAATGCCGACTTCAGATCAAGAACACTGACTCTTCTTACTGTCTATTTTTTGAACCATTCCTGTGACACTAGTTATTGATTCCGTTGCTTCACTTCAGGTTTACTGTTTCCCTCTGACCTTCTTATTGACGATGAAACACAGAAGTTGCATCGGAATTATATACAAAAGGCACAATGCCGACTTAAGTAATAGCAGACTGACTCTTATTACTGTCTATGTTTTGAACCACTCCTGTAACACTAGATATAGATTCCGATGCTTCACTTCAGGTAAACTGTATCCCTCTGACCTTATTGTTGACGATGAAACACAGATATTGCATCTTAATTAAATACAAAAGGCACAATGCCGACTTAAGTACAAGAAGACTGACTCTTCTTACTGTCTATGTTTTGAACCATTCCTGTGACACTATTATAGAATCCGATGCTTCACTTCAGGTGTACTGTACCCCTCTGACCGTCGTACTGACGATGAAACACAGAAATTGCATCGGAATTAAATACAAAGGCACAATGCCGACTCAAGTACAAGATGACTGGCTCTTCTTACTGTCTATGCTTTGAACCTTTCCTGTGAGAGCGGTTTTAGATTCCGCTGCTTCACTTCAGGTTAACTGTATCCCTTGGACCTTATTATTGACGACGAAACACAGAAATTCCATCGTAATTAAATAGTAAAGGCACAATGCCGACTTAAGTACAAGAAAACAGACTCTTCTTAGTATCTATGTTTTGAACCATTCCTTTGACGCTAGTTATAGATTCCGATGCATCACTTCAGGTTTACTGTATCCCTGTGACCCTCTTATTGACGATGAAACACAGAAAATGCATCGGAATTATATACAATAGGCACAATGCCGACTTAAGCACAAGAAGACTGACTCTTATTACTGTCTATGTTTGAACAATTCCTGTAACACTAGTTATAGATTCCGATGCTTCACTTCAGGTTTACTGTATGCCTCTGACATTCGTATTGACGATGAAACACAGAAATTGCATCGGAATTAAATACAAAAGGCACAAAGCAGACTTAAGTACAAAAAGACACACTCTTCTTAATGACTATGATTTGAACCATTCCTGTGACACTAGATATGGATTCCGATGCATCACTTCAGGTTTATTGTATCCCTCTGACCTTCTTATTGACGATGAAACACAGAAATTGCATCGGAATTAAATACAAAAGGCACAACGCCGACTTAAGTACAAGAAAACTGACTCTTCTTAATGTCTATGTTTTGAACCATTCCTGTGACACTAGTTATAGATTCCGAAGCTTCACTTCAGGTTTAGTGTATCCCTCTGAGCTTCTTATAGATGATAAAACATAGATATTGCATCGGAATTATATACAAAAGGCACAATGCCGACTCAAGTACAAGAAGACTGGCTCTTCTTACTGTCTATGTTTGAACCTTACCTGTGAGACCGGTTTTAGATCCCAATGCTTCACTTCAGGTTAGTTGTATCCCTTGGACCTTGTTATTGACGACGAAACACAGAAATTGCATCGGAATGAAATAGAAAACGCACAATGCCGACTTAAGTACAAGATAACAGACTCTTCTTAATATCTATATTTTGAACCATTCCTGTGACACTAGTTATAGATTCCGATGCTTCACTTCAGGTATACTGTATCCCTCTGACCTTCTTATTGACAATGAAACACAGAAATTGCATCGTAATTAAATACAAAAGGAACAATGGCGACTTAAGTACAAGAAAACTATCTATTCTTACTGGATATCTTTGAACCATTCCTGTGACACTAGTTATAGATTCCGATGCTCCACTTCAGGTTTACTGCATCCCTGTGACCTTCTTATTGACGATGAAACACAGAAATTGCATCGGAATTAAATACAAAACACACAATGCCGACTTACGTACAAGAAAACTGACTCTTCCCACTGTCTATGTTTTGAACCATTCCTGTGACACTAGTTATGGATTCCGATGCTTCACTTCAGATTTACTGTATCCCTCTGACCTTCTTATTGACGATGAAACACGTAAATTGCATCGGAATTAAATACAAAAGGCACAATGCCGACTTAAGTACAAGAAGACTGACTCTACATACTGTCTATGTTTGAACAATTCCTGTATTACTAGTTATAGATTCCGATGCTTCACTTCAGGTTTACTGTATCCCTCTGACATTCTTATTGACGATGAAACACAGAAATTGCATCGGAATTAAATACAGAAGGCACAATGCCGACTCAAGTACAAGAAGACTGGCTCTTCTTACTGTCTATGTTTTGAACCATTTCTGTGACACTAGTTATAGATTCCGATGCTTCACTTCAGGTTTGCTGTATCTCTCTGACCTTCTTATTGACGAAGAAACACAGATCTTGCTTCGGAATTATATACAAAAGGCACAACGCCGACTTAAGTACAAGAGGACTGACTCTTCCTACTGTCTATGTTTTGAACCATTCCTGTGACATTAGTTATAGATTCCGATCCTTCACTTCAGGTTTACTGTATCCCTCTGACCTTCTTATTGACAATGAAACACAGAAATTGCATCGGAATTAAATACAAAAGGCACAATGCCGACCTAAGTACAAGAAAACTGATTCTTCTTACTGTTTATGTTTTGAACCATTCCTGTGACCCTAGTTATAGATTCCGATGCTTCACTTCAGGTTTACTGTATCCCTGTGACCTTCTTATTGACGATGAAACACAGAAATTGCATCAGAATTAAATACAAAACACACAATGCCGACTTAAGTACAAGAAAACTGACTCTTCTTACTGTGTATGTTTTGAACCATTCCTGTGACACTAGTTATAGATTCCGATGCTTCACTTTAGGTATACTGTATCCCTCTGACCTTATTATTGACGATGAAACACAGAAATTGCATCTTAATTAAATACAAAAGGCACAATGCCGACTTAAGTACAAGAAGACTGACTCTTCTTACTGTCTATGTTTTGAACCACTCCTGTGACACTATTATAGATTCCAATGCTACACATGAGGGTTACTGTATCCCTCTGACCGTCGTACTGACGATGAAACACAGAAATTGCATCGAAATTTAATACAAAGGCACAATGCCGACTCAAGTACAAGAAGACTGGCTCTTCTTACTGTCTATATTTTAAAACTTTCCTCTGAGACCGGTTTTAGATTCCGATGCTTCACTTCAGATTTACTGTATCCCTTGGACCATCTTATTGACGCCGAAAGACAGAAATTGCATCGGAATTAAATAGAAAAGGCACAATGCCGACTTAAGTACAAGAAAATTGACTCTTCTTACTGTCTATGTTTTGAACCATTCCTGTGACACTAGTTATAGATTCCGATGCTTCACTTCAGGTTTACTGTATCCCTCTGACCTTCTTATTGACGATGAAACTCGTAAATTGCATCGGAATTAAATACAAAAGGCACAATGCCGACTTAAGTACATGAAGACTGACTCTTCTTACTGTCTATGATTTGAACCATTATTGTGACACTAGTTATAGATTCCGATGCTTTACTTCAGGTATACTGTATCCCTATGACCTTATTATTGACGATGAAACACAGAAATTGCATCTTAATTAAATACAAATGGCACAATGCCGACTTCAGATCAAGAACACTGACTCTTCTTACTGTCTATTTTTTGAACCATTCCTGTGACACTAGTTATAGATTCCGTTGCTTCACTTCAGGTTTACTGTTCCCTCTGACCTTCTTATTGACGATGAAACACAGAAGTTGCATCGGAATTATATACAAAAGGCACAAATCCGACTTAAGTAATAGAAGACTGACTCTTATTACTGTCTATGTTTTGAACCACTCCTGTAACACTAGATATAGATTCCGATGCTTCACTTCAGGTAAACTGTATCCCTCTGACCTTATTGTTGACGATGAAACACAGATATTGCATCTTAATTAAATACAAAAGGCACAATGCCGACTTAAGTACAAGAAGACTGACTCTTCTTACTGTCTATGTTTTGAACCATTCCTGTGACACTATTATAGAATCCGATGCTTCACTTCAGGTGTACTGTACCCCTCTGACCGTCGTACTGACGATGAAACACAGAAATTGCATCGGAATTAAATACAAAGGCACAATGCCGACTCAAGTACAAGATGACTGGCTCTTCTTACTGTCTATGCTTTGAACCTTTCCTGTGAGAGCGGTTTTAGATTCCGCTGCTTCACTTCTGGTTAACTGTATCCCTTGGACCTTATTATTGACGACGAAACACAGAAATTCCATCGTAATTAAATAGTAAAGGCACAATGCCGACTTAAGTACAAGAAAACAGACTCTTCTTAGTATCTATTTTTTGAACCATTCCTTTGACGCTAGTTATAGATTCCGATGCATCACTTCAGGTTTACTGTATCCCTGTGACCCTCTTATTGACGATGAAACACAGAAAATGCATCGGAATTATATACAAAAGGCACAATGCCGACTTAAGCACAAGAAGACGGACTCTTCTTACTGTCTATGTTTTGAACCATTCCTGTGACACTATTATAGAGACCGATGCTACACTTCAGGGTTACTGTATCCCTCTGACCGTCGTACTGACGATGAAACACAGAAATTGCATCGGAATTAAATACAAAGGCACAATGCCGACTCAAGTACAAGAAGACTGGCTCTTCTTACTGTCTATATTTTAAACCTTTCCTCTGAGACCGGTTTTAGATTCCGATGCTTCACTTCAGGTTTACTGTATCCCTTGGACCATCTTATTGACGCCGAAAGACAGAAATTGCATCGGATTTGAATAGAAAAGGCACAATGACGACTTATGTGCAAGAAAATTGACTCTTCTTACTGTCTATGTTTTGAACCATTCCTGTGACACTAGTTTTAGATTCCGATGCTTCACTTCAGGTTTACTGTATCCCTCTGACCTTCTTAATGACGATGAAACACAGAAATTGCATCGGAATTACTTACAAAAGGCACAATGCCGATTTTATTACAAGAAAACTGACTCTTCTTACTGTCTATGTTTTGAACCATTCCTGTGACACTAGTTATAGATTCCGATGCTTCACTTCAGGTTTACTGTATCCCTCTGACCTTCTTATTGACAATGAAACACAGAAATTGCATCGGAATTAAATACAAAAGGCACAATGCCGACCTAAGTACAAGAAAACTGACTCTTCTTACTGGTTATGTTTTGAACCATTCCTGTGACAGTAGTTATAGATTCCGATGCTACATTTCAGGTTTACTGTATCCCTCTGACCTTCTTATTGACGATGAAACACAGAAATTGCATCGGAATTAAATACAAAACACACAATGCCGACTTAAGTACAAGAAAACTGACTCTTCCAGCTGTCTATGTTTTAAACATTTCTGTGACACTAGTTATAGATTCCGATGCTTCACTTCAGATTTACTGTATCTCTCTGACCTTCTTACTGACGATGAAACACGTAAATTGCATCGGAATTAAATACAAAAGGCACAATGCCGACTCAAGTACAAAAAGGCTGACTCTTCTCACTGTCTATGTTTGAACCATTCCTGTGACACTAGTTATAGATTCCGATGCTTCACTTCAGGTTTATTGTATCCCTCTGACCTTCTTATTGACGATGAAAGACAGAAATTGCATCGGAATTAAATACAAAAGGCACAACGCCGACTTAAGTACAAGAAAACTGACTCTTCTTAATGTCTATGTTTTGAACCATTCCTGTGACACTAGTTATAGATTCCGAAGCTTCACTTCAGGTTTACTGTATCCATCTGACCTTCTTATTGACAATGAAACACAGAAATTGCATCGTAATTAAATACAAAACACACAATGCCGACTTACGTACAAGAAAACTGACTCTTCCCACTGTCTATGTTTTGAACCGTTCCTGTGACACTAGTTATGGATTCCGATGCTTCACTTCAGATTTACTGTATCCCTCTGACCTTCTTATTGACGATGAAACACGTAAATTGCATCGGAATTAAATACAAAAGGCACAATGCCGACTTAAGTACAAGAAGACTGACTCTACATACTGTCTATGTTTGAACAATTCCTGTATCACTAGTTATAGATTCCGATGCTTCACTTCAGGTTTACTGTATCCCTCTGACCTTCTTATTGACGATGAAACACAGAAATTGCATCGGAATTAAATACAGAAGGCACAATGCCGACTCAAGTACAAGAAGACTGGCTCTTCTTACTGTCTATGTTTTGACCATTTCTGTGACACTAGTTATAGATTCCGATGCTTCACTTCAGGCTTACTGTATCCCTCTGACCTTCTTATTGACGAAGATACACAGATCTTGCTTCGGAATTATATACAAAGGGCACAACGCCGACTTAAGTACAAGAGGACTGACTCTTCCTACTGTCTATGCTTTGAACCATTCCTGTGACACTAGTTATAGATTCCGATGCTTCACTTCAGGTTTACTGTATCCCTCTGACCTTCTTATTGACAATGAAACACAGAAATTGCATCGGAATAAAATACAAAAGGCACAATGCCGAAATAAGTACAAGAAAACTGACTCTTCTTACTGTTTATGTTTTGAACCATTCCTGTGACCCTAGTTATAGATTCCGATGCTTCACTTCAGGTTTACTGTATCCCTGTGACCTTCTTATTGACGATGAAACACAGAAATTGCATCAGAATTAAATACAAAACACACAATGCCGACTTAAGTACAAGAAAACTGACTCTTCTTACTGTGTATGTTTTGAACCATTCCTGTGACACTAGTTATAGATTCCGATGCTTCACTTCTGGTTTACTGTATCCCTCTGACCTTCTTATTGACGATGAAACACAGAAATTGCATCGGAAATAAATACAGAAGGCACAATGCCGACTCAAGTACAAGAAGACTGGCTCTTCTTACTGTCTATGTTTGGAACCATTTCTGTGACACTAGTTATAGATTCCGATGCTTCACTTCAGGTTTACTGTATCCCTCTGACCTTCTTATTGACGATGAAACACAGAAATTGCATCGGAATTAGATACAAAAGGCATAATGCCGACTTGAGTACAAAAAGACTGACTCTTCTCACTGTCTATGTTTTGAACCATTCCTGTGACACTAGTTATAGATTCCGATGATTCACTTCAGGTTTACTGTATCCCTCTGACCTTCTTATTGACAATGAAACACAGAAATTGCATCGGAATTAAATACAAAAGGCACAATGCCGACCTAAGTACAATAAAACTGACTCTTCTTACTGTTTATGTTTTGAACCATTCCTGTGACCCGAGTTATAGATTCCGATGCTTCACTTCAGGTTTACTGTATCCCTGTGACCTTCTTATTGACGATGAAACAAAGAAATTGCATCAGAATTAAATACAAAACACACAATGCCGACTTAAGTACAAGAAAACTGACTCTTCTTACTGTGTATGTTTTGAACCATTCCTGTGACACTAGTTATAGATTCCGATGCGTCGCTTCTGGTTTACTGTATCCCTCTGACCCTCTTATTGACGATGAAACACGTAAATTGCATCGGAATTAAATACAAAAGGCACAATGCTGACTTAAGTACAAGAAGACTGACTCTTCATACTGTCTATGGTTTGAACCATTCCTGTCACACTAGTTATAGATCCCGATGCTTCACTTCTGGTTTACTGTATCCCTCTGACCTTCGTATTGACGATGAAACACAGAAATAGCATCGGAATTAAATACAAAAGGCACAATGCCGACTTAAGTACAAGAAGACTGACTCTTCTTACTGTCTATGATTTGAACCTTTCCTGTGACACTAGTTATAGATTCCGATGCTTCACTTCAGGTATTCTGTATCCCTCTGACCTTATTATTGACGATGAAACACAGAAATTGCATCTTAATTAATACAAATGGCACAATGCCGACTTCAGAACAAGAACACTGACTCTTCTTACTGTCTAGTTTTTGAACCATTCCTGTGACACTAGTTATAGATTCCGTTGCCTCACTTCATGTTTACTGTATCCCTCTGACCTTCTTATTGACGATGAAACACAGAAATTGCATCGGAATTATATACAAAAGGCACAATGCCGACTTAAGTACAAGAAGACTGACGCTTATTACTGTCTATGTTTTGAACCATTCCTGTGACACTAGTTATAGATTCCGATGCTTCACTTCAGGTTTACTGTATCCCTCTGACCTTCTTATTGACAATGAAACACAGAAATTGCATCGGAATTAAATACAAAAGGAACAATGGCGACTTAAGTACAAGAAAACTATCTCTTCTTACTGGTTATGTTTTGAACCATTCCTGTGACACTAGTTATAGATTCCGATGCTTCACTTCAGGTTTACTGCATCCCTGTGACTTTCTTATTGACGATGAAACACAGAAATTGCATCGGAATTAAATACAAAACACACAATGCCGACTTAAGTACAAGAAAACTGACTCTTCCTACTGTTTATGTTTTGAACCATTCCTGTGACACTAGTTATAGATTCCGATGCTTCACTTCAGATTTACTGTATCCCTTTGACCTTCTTATTGACGATGAAACACGTAAATTGCATCGGAATTAGATACAAAAGGCAAAATGCCGACTTAAGTACAAGAAGACTGACTCTTCATACTGTCTATGTTTGAACAATTCCTGTAACACTAGTTATAGATTCCGATGCTTCACTTCAGGTTTACTGTATCCCTCTGACCCTCATATTGACAATGAAACACAGAAATTGCATCGGAATTAAATACAAAAGGCACAATGCCGACTCAAGTACAAGAAGACTGGCTCTTCTGACTGTCTATGTTTTGAACCATTACTGTGACACTAGTTATAGATTCCGATGCTTCACTTCAGGTTTACTGTATCCCTCTGACCTTCTTATTGACGAAGAAACGCAGATATTGCTTCGGAATTAAATACAAAAGGCACAATGCCGACTTAAGTACAAGAGGACTGACTCTTCCTACTGTCTATGTTTTGAACCATTCCTGTGACGCTAGTTATAGATTCCGATGCTTCACTTCAGGTTTACTGTATCCCTCTGACCTTCGTATTGACGATGAAACACAGAAATTGCATCGGAATTAAATACAAAAGGCATAATGCTGACTTAAGTACAAAAAGACTGACTCTTCTCACTGTCTATGTCTTGAACCATTCCTGTGACACTAGTTATAGATTCCGATGCTTCACTTCAGGTTTACTGTATCCCTCTGACCTTCTTATTGACAATGAAACACAGAAATTGCATCGGAATTAAATACAAAAGGCACAATGCCGACCTAAGTACAAGAAAACTGACTCTTCTTACTGTTTATGTTTTGAACCATTCCTGTGACCGTAGTTATAGATTCCGATGCTTCACTTCTGGTTTACTGAATCCCTGTGACCTTCTTATTGACGATGAAACACAGAAATTGCATCGGAAATAAATACAAAACACACAATGCCGACTTAAGTACAAGAAAACTGACTCTTCTTACTGTCTATGTTTTGAACCATTTCTGTGACACTAGTTATAGATTCCGATGCTTCACTTCTGGTTTACTGTATCCCTCTGACCTTCTTATTGACGATGAAATACGTAAATTGCATCGGAATTAAATACAAAAGGCACAATGCTGACTAAAGTACAAGAAGACGGACACTTCATACTGTCTATGTTTTGAACCATTCCTGTGACACTAGTAATAGATCCTGATGCTTCACTTCTGGTTTACTGTATCCCTCTGACCTTCGTATTGACGATGAAACACAGAAATTGCATCGGAATTACATACAAAAGGCACAATGCCGACTTAAGTACAAGAAGACTGACTCTTCTAACTGCCTATGATTTGAACCATTCCTGTGACAGTAGTTATAGATTCCGATGCTTCACTTCAGGTATACTGTATCCCTCTGACCTTATTATTGACGATGAAACACAGAAATTGCATCTTAATTAAATACAAATGGCACAAAGCCGACTTCAGAACAAGAACACTGACTCTTCCTACTGTCTATTTTTTGAACCATTCCTGTGACACTAGTTATAGATTCCGTTGCTTCACTTCAGGTTTACTGTATCCCTCTGACCTTCTTATTGACGATGAAGCACAGAAATTGCATCGGAATAATATACAAAAGGCACAATGCCGGCTTAGTACAAGAAGACTGACTCTTATTACTGTCTATGTTTTGAACCATTCCTGTGACACTAGTTATAGATTCCGATGCTTCACTTCAGGTTTACTGTATCCCTCTGACCTTCTTATTGACAATGAAACACAGAAATTGCATAGGAATTAAATACAAAAGGCACAATGCCGACCTAAGTACAAGAAACTGACTCTTCTTACTGGTTATGCTTTGAACCATTCCTGTAAAACTAGTTATAGATTCCGATGCTTCACTTCAGGTTTACTATATCCCTGTGACCTTCTTATTGACGATGAAACACAGAAATTGCATCGGAATCAAATACAAAACACACAATGCCGACTGAAGTACAAGAAAACTGACTCTTCCTACTGTCTATGTTTTGAACCATTCCTCTGACACTAGTTATAGATTCCGATGCTTCACTTCAGATGTACTGCATCCCTCTGACCTTCTTATTGACGATCAAACACGTAAATTGCATCGGAATTAAATACAAAAGGCACAATGCCGACTTAAGTACAAGAAGACTGATTCTTCATACGGTCTATGTTTTGAACAATTCCTGTGACACTAGTTATAGATTCCGATGCTTCACTTCAGGTTTACTGTGTCCCTCTGACCGTCTTATTGACGATGAAACACAGAAATTGCATCGGAATTAAATACAAAAGGCACAATGCCGACTCAAGTACAAGAAGACTGGCTCTTCTTACTGTCTATGTTTTGAACCATTTATGTGACACTAGTTATAGATTCAGATGCTTCACTTCAGGTTTACTGTATCCCTCTGACCTTCTTATTGACGAAGAAACACAGATATTGCTTCGGAAATGAATACAAAAGGCACAATGCCGACTTAAGTACAAGAGGACTGACTCTTCCTACTGTCTATATTTTGAACCATTCCTGTGACACTAGTTATAGATTCCGATGCTTCACTTCAGGTTTAGTGTATCCCTCTGACCTTCGTATTGACGATGAAACACAGAAATTGCATCGGAATTAAATACAAAAGGCACAATGCCGTCTTAAGTACAAAAAGACTGACTCTTCTCACTATCTATGTTTTGAACCATTCCTGTGACACTAGTTATAGATTCCGATGCTTCACTTCTGGTTTACTGTATCCCTCTGACCTTCTTATTGACGATGAAACACGTAAATTGCATCGGATATTAAATACAAAATGCACAATGCTGACTTAAGTACAAGAAGACAGACTCTTCATACTGTCTATGCTTTGAACCATTCCTGTGACACTAGTAATAGATCCCGATGCTTCACTTCTGGTTTACTGTATCCCCCTGACCATCGTATTGACGATGAAACACAGAAATTGCATCGGAATTACATACAAAAGGCACAATGCCGACTTAAGTACAAGAAGACTGACTCTTCTTACTGCCTATGATTTGAACAATTCCTGTGACAGTAGTTATTGATTCCGATGCTTCACTTCAGGTATACTGTATCCCTCTGATCTTATTATTGACGATGAAACACAGAAATTGTATCTTAATTAAATACAAATGGCACAAAGCCGACTTCAGAACAAGAACACTGACTCTTGTTACTGTCTATTTTTTGAACCATTCCTGTGACACTAGTTATAGATTCCGTTGCTTCACTTCAGGTTTACTGTATCCCTCTGACCTTCTTATTGACGATGAAACACAGAAATTCCATCGGAATTATATACAAATGGCACAATGCCGACTTAGTACAAGAAGACTCACTCTTATTACTGTCTATGTTTTGAACCATTCCTGTGACACTAGCTATAGATTCCGATGCTTCACTTCAGGATTACTGTATCCCTCTGACCTTCTTATTGACAATGAAAAACAGATATTGCATCGGAATTAAATACAAAAGGCACAATGCCGACCGAAGTACACGAAAACTGACTCTTCTTACTGGTTATGTTTTGAACCATTCCTGTAAAACTAGTTATAGATTCCGATGCTTCACTTCAGGTTTACTATATCCCTGTGACCTTCTTATTGACGATGAAACACAGAAATTGCATCGGAATCAAATACAAAACACACAATGCCGACTTAAGTACAAGAAAACTGACTCTTCCTACTGTCTATGTTTTGAACCATTCCTGTGACACTAGTTATAGATTCCGATGCTTCACTTCCGATTTACTGCATCCCTCTGACCTTCTTATTGACGATCAAACACGTAAATTGCATCGGAATTAAATAGAAAAGGCACAATGCCGACTTAAGTACAAGAAGACTGACTCTTATTACTGTCTATGTTTGAACCATTCCTGTGACACAAGTTATAGATTCCGATGCTTCACTTCAGGTATACTGTATCCCTCTGACCTTCTTATTGACAATGAAAAACAGATATTGCATCGGAATTAAATACAAAAGGCACAATGCCGACCGAAGTACAAGAAAACTGACTCTTCTTACTGGTTATGTTTTGAACCATTCCTGTAAAACTAGTTATAGATTCCGATGCTTCACTTCAGGTTTACTATATCCCTGTGACCTTCTTATTGACGATGAAACACAGAAATTGCATCGGAATCAAATACAAAACACACAATGCCGACTTAAGTACAAGAAAACTGACTCTTCCTACTGTCTATGTTTTGAACCATTCCTGTGACACTAGTTATAGATTCCGATGCTTCACTTCAGATTTACTGCATCCCTCTGACCTTCTTATTGACGATCAAACACGTAAATTGCATCGGAATTAAATACAAAAGGCACAATGCCGACTTAAGTACAAGAAGACTGACTCTTATTACTGTCTATGTTTTGAACAATTCCTGTGACACTAGTTATAGATTCCGATGCTTCACTTCAGGTTTACGGTATCCCTCTGACCTTCTTATTGACGATGAAACACAGAAATTGCATCGGAATTAAATACTAAAGGCACAATGCCGACTCAAGTACAAGAAGACTGGCTTTTCTTACTGTCTATGTTTTGAACCATTTCTGTGACACTAATTATAGATTCCGATGCTTCACTTCAAGTTTACTGTATCCCTCTAACCTTCTAATTGACGAAGAAACACAGATATTGCTTCGGAATTAAATACAAAAGGCACAATGCCGACTTAAGTACAAAAAGACTGACTCTTCTCACTGTCTATGTTTTGAACCATTCCTGTGACACTAGTTATAGATTCCGATGCTTCACTTCAGGTTTACTGTATCCCTCTGACCTTGTTATTGACGATGAAACACAGAAATTGCATCGGAATTAAATACAAAAGGCACAACGCCGACTTAAGTACAAGAAAACTAACTCTTCTTACTGTCTATGATTTGAACCATTCCTGTGACACTAGTTATAGATTCCGAAGCTTCAATTCAGGTTTACTGTAACCCTCTGAGCTTCTTATAGACGATGAAACACAGATTTTGCATGGGAATTATATACAAAAGGCACAATGCCGACTTAAGTACAAGAAGACTGACTCTTATTACTGTCTATGTATGAACCATTCCTGTGACACTAGTTATAGATTCCGATGCTTCACTTCAGGTATACTGTATCCCTCTGACCTTATTATTGACGATGAAACACAGAAATTGCATCTTAATTAAATGCAAAAGGCACAATGCCGACTTAAGTACCAGAAGACTGACTCTTATTACTGTCTATGTTTTGAACCATTCCTGTGACACTAGTTTTAGATTCCGATGCTTCAGTTCAGGTATACTGTATCCCTCTGACCTTATTATTGACGGTGAAACACGTAAATTGCATCGGAATTAAGTACAAAAGGCACAATGCCGACTTAAGTACAAGAAGACAGACTCTTCATACTGTCTATGTTTTGAACCATTCCTGTGACACTAGTAATAGATCCCGATGCTTCACTTCTGGTTTACTGTATCCCTCTGACCTTCGTATTGACGATGAAACACAGAAATTGCATCGGAATTACATACAAAAGGCACAATGCCGACTTAAGTACAAGAAGACTGACTCTTCTTACTGCCTATGATTTAAACCATTCCAGTGACAGTAGTTATAGATTCCGATGCTTCACTTCAGGTATACTGTATCCCTCTGACCTCATTATTGACGATGAAATACAGAAATTGCATCTTAATTAAATACAAATGGCACAAAGCCGACTTCAGAACAAGAACACTGACTCTTCTAACCGTCTATTTTTTGAACCATTCCTGTGACACTAGTTATAGATTCCGTTGCTTCACTTCAGGTTTACTGTATCCCTCTGACCTTCTTATTGACGATGAAACACAGAAATTGCATCGGAATTATATACAAAAGGCACAATGCCGACTTAGTACAAGAAGATTGACTCTTATTGCTGTCTATGTTTTGAACCATTCCTGTGACATTAGTTATAGATTCCCATGCTTCACTTCAGGTTTACTGTATCCCTCTGACCTTCTTATTGACAATGAAACACAGAAATTGCATCGGAATTAAATACAAACGGCACAATGCCGACCTAAGTACAAGAAAACTGTCTCTTCTTACTGGTTATGTTTTGAACCATTCCTGTGACACTAGTTATAGATTCCGATGCTTCACTTCAGGTTTACTATATCCCTGTCACCTTCTTATTGACGATGAAACACAGAAATTACATAGGAATCAAATACAAAACACACAATGCCGACTTAAGTACAAGAAAACTGACTCTTCCTACTGTCTATGTTTTGAACCATTCCTGTGACACTAGTTATAGATTCCGATGCTTCACTTCAGATTTACTGCATCCCTCTGACCTTCTTATTGACGATCAAACACGTAAATTGCATCGGAATTAAATACAAAAGGCACAATGCCGACTCAAGTACAAGAAGACTGGCTCTTCTTACTGTCTATGTTTGAACCATTTCTGTGACACTAGTTATAAATTCCGATGCTTCACTTCAGGTTTACTGTATCCCTCTGACCTTCTTATTGACGAAGATACACAGATATGGCTTCGGAATTAAATACAAAAGGCACAATGCCAACAAGAGGACTGACTCTTGCTACTGTCTATGTTTTGAACCATTCCTGTGACACTAGTTATGGATTCCGATGCTTCCCTTCAGGTTTACTGTATCCCTGTGACCTTCGTATTGACGATGAAACACAGAAATTGCATCGGAATTAAATACAAAAGGCACAATGTCGACTTAAGTACAAAAAGACTGACTCTTCTCACTGTCTATGTTTTGAACCATTCCTGTGACACAAGTTATAGATTCCGATGCTTCACTTCTGGTTTACTGTATCCCTCTGACTTTCTTATTGATGATGAAACACGTAAATTGCATCGGAATTAAATACAAAAGGCACAATGCTGACTTAAGTACAAGAAGACAGACTCTTCATACTGTCTATGTTTTGAACCATTCCTGTGACACTAGTAATAGATCCCGATGCTTCACTTCTGGTTTACTGTATCCCCCTGACCTTCGTATTGACGATGAAACACTGAAATTGCATCGGAATTACATACAAAAGGCACAATGCCGACTTAAGTACAAGAAGACTGACTCTTCATACTGTCTATGTTTTGAAGAATTCCTGTGACACTAGTTATAGATTCCGATGCTTCACTTCAGGTTTACTGTATCCCTCTGACCTTCTTATTGACGATGAAGCACAGAAATTGCATCGGAATTAAATACAAAAGGCACAATGCCGACTCAAGTACAAGAAGACTGGCTCTTCTTACTGTCTATGTTTTGAACCATTTCTGTGACACTAGTTATAGATTCCCATGCTTCACTTCAGGTTTACTGTAGTCCTCTGACCTTCTAATTGACGAAGAAATACAGATATTACTTCGGAATTAAATACAGATGGCACAATGCTGACGTAAGTACAAGAGGACTGACTCTTCCTACTGTCTATGTTTTGAACCATTCCTGTGACACTACTTATAGATTCCGATGCTTCACATCAGGTTTACTGTATCCCTCTGACCTTCGTATTGACGATGAAACACAGAAATTGCATCAGAATTAAATACAAAAGGCACAATGCCGACTTAAGTACAAAAAGACTGACTCTTCTCACTGTCTATGTTTTGAACCATTCCTGTGACACTAGTTATAGATTCCGATGCTTCACTTCAGGTTTACTGTATCCCTGTGACCTTCTTATTGACGATGAATCACAGAAATTGCATCGGAATTAAATACAAAAGGCACAACGCCGACTTAAGTACAAGAAAATTAACTCTTCTTACTGTCTATGTTTTGAACCATTCCGTGACACTAGTTATAGATTCCGAAGCTTCACTTCAGGTTTACTGTATCCCTCTGAGCTTCTTATAGACGATGAAACACAGATATTGCATCGGAATTATATACAAAAGGCACAATGCCGACTTAAGTACAAGAAGACTGACTCTTATTACTGTCTATGTTTTGAACCATTCCTGTGACACTAGTTATAGATTCCGATGCTTCACTTCAGGTATACTGTATCCCTCTGACCTTATTATTGACGATGAAACACAGATATTGCATCTTAATTAAATACAAAAGGCACAATGCCGACTTAAGTACAAGAAGACAGACTCTTATTACTGTCTATGGTTTGAACCATTCCTGTGACACTAGTTATAGATTCCGATGCTTCACTTCAGGTATACTGTATCACTCTGACCTTATTATTATCGGTGAAACACGTAAATTGCATCGGAATTAAATACAAAAGGCACAATGCCGAATTAAGTACAAGAAGACTGACCCTTAATACTGTCTATGTTTTGAACAATTGCTGTGACACTAGCTATAGATTCCGATGCTTCACTTCAGGTTTACTGTATCCCTCTGACCTTCTTGTTGACGATGAAACACAGAAATTGCATCGGAATTAAATACAAAAGGCACAATGCCGACTCAAGTACAAGAAGACTGGCTCTTCTTACTGTCTATGTTTTGAACCATTTCTGTGACACTAGTTATAGATTCCGATGCTTCACTTCAGGTTTACTGTAGCCCTCTGACCTTCGTATTGACGATGAAACACAGAAATTGCATCGGAATTAGATACAAAAGGCACATTGCCGACTTAGTACAAGAAGACTGACTCTTATTACTGTCTATGTTTTGAACCATCCTGTGACACTAGTTATAGATTCCGATGCTTCACTTCAGGTTTACTGTATCCCTCTGACCTTCTTATTGGCAATGAAACACAGAAATTGCATCGGAAAGAAATACAAAAGGCACATTGCCGACCTAAGTACAAGAAAACTGACTCTTCTTACTGGTTATGTTTTGAACAATTCCTGTGAAACTAGTTATAGATTCCGATGCTTCACTTCAGGTTTACTATATCCCTGTGACCTTCTTATTGACGATGAAACACAGAAATTGCATCGGAATCAAATACAAAACACACAATGCCGACTTAAGTACAAGAAAACTGACTCTTCGTACTGTCTATGTTTTGCACCATTCCTGTGACACTAGGTATAGATTCCGATGCTTCACTTTAGATTTACTGCATCCCTCTGACCTTCTCATTGACGATCAAACACGTAAATTGCATCGGAATTAAATACAAAAGGCACAATGCCGACTTAAGTAGAAGAAGACTGACTCTTCATACTGTCTATGTTTTGAACAATTCCTGTGACTCTAGTTATAAATTCCGATGCTTCACTTCAGGTTTACTGTATCCCTCTGAGCTTCTTATAGACGATGAAACACAGATATTGCATCGGAATTATATACAAAAGGCACAATGCCAACTTAAGTGCAAGAAGACTGACTCTTATTACTGTCTATGTTTTGAACCATTCCTGTGACACTAGTTATAAATTCCGATGCTTCACTTCAGGTATACTGTATCCCTCTGACCTTTTTATTAACGGTGAAACACGTAAATTGCATCGGAATTAAATACAAAAGGCACAATGCCGACTTAAGTACAAGAAGACTGACTCTTAATACTGTCTATGTTTTGAACGATTGCTGTGACACTAGTTATAGATTCCGATGCTTCACTTCAGGTTTACTGTATCCCTCTGACCTTCTTGTTGACGATGAAACACAGAAATTGTATCGGAATTGAATACAAAAGGCATAATGCCGACTCAAGTACTAGAAGACTGGCTCTTCTTACTGTCTATGTTTTGAACCATTTCTGTGACACTAGTTATAGATTCCGATGCTTCACTTCAGGTTTACTGTATCCCCCTGACCTTCTTATTGACGAAGAAACACAGATATTGCTTCGGAATTAAATACAAAACGCACAATGCCGACTTAAGTACAAGAGGACTGACTCGTCCTACTGTCTATGTTTTCAACCATTCCTGTGACACTAGTTATAGATTCCGATGCTTCACTTCAGGTTAACTGTATCCCTCTGACCTTCGTATTGACGATGAAACACAGAAATTGCATCGGACTTAAATACAAAAGGCACAATGCCGACTTAAGTACAAATAGACTGACTCTTCTCACTGTCTATGTTTTGAACCATTCCTGTGACACTACTTATAGATTCCCATGCTTCACTTCTGGTTTACTGTATCCCTCTGACCTTATTATTGTCGATGAAATACGTAAATTGCATCGGAATTAAATACAAAAGGCACAATGCTGACTTAAGTACAAGAAGACAGACTCTTCATACTGTCTATGTTTGGAACCATTCCTGTGACACTAGTTATAGATTCCGATGCTTCACTTCAGGTATACTGTATCCCTCTGACCTTATTATTGACGATGAAACACAGAAATTGCATCTTAATTAAATACAAAAGGCACAATGCCGACTTAAGTACAAGAAGACTGACTCTTATTACTGTCTATGTTTTGAACCATTCCTGTGACACTAGTAATAGATTCCGATGCTTCACTTCAGGTATACTGTATCCCTCTGACCTTTTTATTAACGGTGAAACACGTAAAATGCATCGGAATTAAATACAAAAGGCACAATGCCGACTTAAGTACAAGAAGACTGACTCTTAATATTGTCTATGTTTTGAACAATTGCTGTGACACTAGTTATAGATTCCGATGCTTCACTTCAGGTTTACTGTATCCCTCTGACCTACTTGTAGACGATGAAACACAGAAATTGCATCGGAATTAAATACAAAAGGCACAATGCCGACTCAAGTACAAGAAGACTGGCTCTTCTTACTGTGTATGCTTTGAACCATTTCTGTGACACTAGTTATAGATTCCGATGCTTCACTTCAGGTTTTCTGTATCCCCCTGACCTTCTTATTGACGAAGAAACACAGATATTGCTTCGGAATTAAATACAAAAGGCACAATGCCGACTTAAGTACAAGAGGACTGACTCTTCTTACTGTCTATGTTTGAACCATTCCTGTGACACTAGTTATAGATTCCGATGCTTCACTTCAGGTTAACTGTATCCCTCTGACCTTCGTATTGACGATGAAACACAGAAATTGCTTCGGAATTAAATACAAAAGGCACAACGCCGACTTAAGTACAAGAAAATTAACTCTTCTTACTGTCTATGATTTGAACCATTCCTGTGACACTAGTTATAGATTCCGAAGCTTCACTTCAGGTTTACTGTATCCCTCTGACCTTCTTATTGACAATGAAACACAGAAATTGCATCGGAAATAATTACAAAAGGCACAATGCCGACCTAAGTACAAGAAAACTGACTCTTCTTACTGGTTATGTTTTGAATTATTCCTGTGAAACTAGTTATAGATTCCGATGCTTCACTTCAGGTTTACTATATCCCTGTGACCTTCTTATTGACGATGAAACCCAGAAATTGCATCGGAATCAAATACAAAACACAATGCCGACTTAAGTACAAGAAAACTGACTCTTCCTACTGTCTATGTTTGCACCATTCCTGTGACACTAGTTATAGATTCCGATGCTTCACTTTAGATTTACTGCATCCCTCTGACCTTCTCATTGACGATCAAACACGTAAATTGCATCGGAATTAAATACAAAAGGCACAATGCCGACTTAAGTAGAAGAAGACTGCCTCTTCCTACTGTCTATGTTTTGAACCATTCCTGTGACACTAGTTATAGATTCCGATGCTTCACTTCTGGTTTACTGTATCCCTCTGACCTTCGTATTGACGATGAAACACAGAAATTGCATAAGAATTAAATACAAAAGGCACAATGCCGACTTAAGTACAAATAGACTGACTCTTCTCACTGTCTATGTTTTGAACCATTCCTGTGACACTAGTTATAGATTCCGATGCTTCACTTCAGGTTTACTGTATCCCTCTCACCTTCTTATTGACGATGAAACACAAAAATTGCATCGGAATTAAATACAAAAGGCACAACGCTGACTTAAGTACAAGAAAACTAACTCTTCTTACTGTCTAAGTCTTGAACCATTCCTGTGACACTAGTTATAGATTCCGAAGCTTCACTTCAGGTTTACTGTATCCCTCTGAGCTTCTTATAGGCGATGAAACACAGATATTGCATCGGAATTATATACAAAAGGCACAATGGCGACTTAAGTACAAGAAGACTGACTCTTATTACTGTCTATGTCGTGAACCATTCCTGTGACACTAGTTATAGATTCCGATGCTTCACTTCAGGTATACTGTATCCCTCTGACCTTATTATTGACGATGAAACACAGAAATTGCATCTTAATTAAATACAATAGGCACAATGCCGACTTAAGTACAAGAAGACTGACACTTATTACTGTCTATGTTTTGAACCATTCCTGTGACACTAGTTATAGATTCCGATGCTTCACTTCAGGTATACTGTATCCCTCTGACCTTATTATTAACGGTGAAACACGTAAATTGCATCGGAATTAAATACAAAAGGCACAATGCCGACTTAAGTACAAGAAGACTGACTCTTAATACTGTCTATGTTTTGAACAATTGCTGTGCCACTAGTTTTAGATTCCGATGCTTCACTTCAGGTTTACTGTATCCCTCTGACCTTCTTGTTGACGATGAAACACAGAAATTGCATCGGAATTAAATACAAAAGGCACAATGGCGACTCAAGTACAAGAAGACTGGCTCTTCTTACTGTGTATGTTTTGAACCATATCTGTGACACTAGTTATAGATTCCGATGCTTCACTTCAGGTTTACTGTATCCCCCTGACCTTCTTAGTGACGAAGAAACACAGATATTGCTTCGGAATTAAATACAAAAGGCACAATGCCGACTTAAGTACAAGAGGACTGACTCTTCTTACTGTCTATGTTTTGAACCATTTCTGTGACACTAGTTATAGATTCCCATGCTTCACTTCAGGTTTACTGTATCCCTCTGACCTTCTTATTGACGAAGATACACAGATATTGCTTCGGAATTAAATACAAAAGGCACAATACCGACTTAAGTACAAGAGGACTGACTCTACCTACTGTCTATGTTTTGAACCATTCCTGTGACACTAGTTATAGATTCCGATGCTTCACTTCTGGTTTACTGTATCCCTCTGACCTTCGTATTGACGATGAAACACAGAAATTGCATCAGAATTAAATACAAAAGGCACAATGCCGACTTAAGTACAAAAAGACTGACTCTTCTCACTGTCTATGTTTTGAACCATTCCTGTGACACTAGTTAAAGATTCCGATGCTTCACTTCAGGTTTACTGTATCCCTCTCACCTTCTTATTGACGGTGAAACACAGAAATTGCATCGGAATTATATACAAAAGGCACAACACGGACTTAAGTACAAGAAAACTAACTCTTCTTACTGTCTAAGTTTTGAACCATTCCTGTGACACTAGTTATAGATTCCGAAGCTTCACTTCAGGTTTACTGTATCCCTCTGAGATTCTTATAGACGATGAAACACAGATATTGCATCGGAATTATATACAAAAGGCACAATGCCGACTTAAGTACAAGAAGACTGGCTCTTCTTACTGTGTATGTTTTGTACCATTTCTGTGACACTAGTTATAGATTCCGATGCTTCACTTCAGGTTTACTGTATCCCCCTGACCTTCTTGTTGACGAAGAAACACAGATATTGCTTCGGAATTAAATACAAAAGGCACAATGCCGACTTAAGTACAAGAGAACTGACTCTTCTTACTGTCTATGCTTTGAACCATTCCTGTGACACTAGTTGTAGATTCCGATGCTTCACTTCTGGTTAACTGTATCCCTCTGACCTTCGTATTGACGATGAAACACAGAAATTGCTTCGGAATTAAATACAAAAGGCACAACGCCGACTTAAGTACAAGAAAATTAACTCTTCTTACTGTCTATGTTTTGAACCATTCCTGTGACACTAGTTATAGGTTCCGAAGCTTCACTTCAGGTTTACTGTATCCCTCTGAGCTTCTTATAGACGATGAAACACAGATATTGCATCGGAATTATATACAAAAGGCACAATGCCGACTTAAGTACAAGAAGACTGACTCTTATTACTGTCTATGTTTTGAACCATTCCTGTGACACTAGTTATAGATTCCGATGCTTCACTTCAGGTATACTGTATCCCTCTGACCTTATTATTGACGATGAAACACAGAAATTGCATCTTAATTAAATACAAAAGGCACAATGCCGACTTAAGTTCAAGAAGACTGACTCTTATTACTGTCTATGTTTTGAACCATTCCTGTGACACTAGTTATAGATTCCGATGCTTCACTTCAGGTATACTGTATCCCTCTGACCTTATTATTAACGGTGAAACACGTAAATTGCATCGGAATTAAATACAAAAGGCACAATGCCGACTTAAGTACAAGAAGACTGACTCTTAATACTGTCTATAATTTGAACAATTGCTGTGACACTAGTTATAGATTCCGATGCTTCACTTCAGGTTTACTGTATCCCTCTGACCTTCTTGTTGACGATGAAACACAGAAATTGTATCGGAATTAAATACAAAAGGCACAATGCAGACTCAAGTAAAAGAAGACTGGCTCTTCTTACTGTCTATGTTTTGAACCATTCCTGTGACACTAGTTATAGATTCCGATGCTTCACTTCAGGTTAACTGTATCCCTCTGACCTTCGTATTGACGATGAAACACAGAAATTGCATCGGAATGAAATACAAAAGGCACAATGCCGACTTAAGTACAAATAGACTGACCCTTCTCACTGTCTATGTTTTGAACCATTCCTGTGACACTACTTATAGATTTCCATGCTTCACTTCTGGTTTACTGTATCCCTCTGACCTTATTATTGTCGATGAAACACGTAAATTGCATCGGAATTAAATACAAAAGGCACAATGCTGACTTAAGTACAAGAAGACAGACTCTTCATACTGTCTATGTTTGGAACCATTCCTGTGACACTAGTAATAGATCCCGATGCTTCACTTCTGGTTTACTGTATCCCTCTGACCTTCGTATTGACGATGAAACACAGATGTTGCATCGGAATTATATACAAAAGGCACAATGCCGACTTAAGTACAAGAAGACTGACTCTTATTACTGTCTATGTTTTGAACCATTCCTGTGACACTAGTTATAGATTCCGATGCTTCACTTCAGGTATACTGTATCCCTCTGACCTTATTATAGACGATGATACACAGGAATTGCATCTTAATTAAATACAAAAGGCACAATGCCGACTTATGTACAAGAAGACTGACTCTTATTACTGTCTATGTTTTGAACCATTCCTGTGACACTAGTTATAGATTCCGATGCTTCACTTCAGGTATACTGTATCCCTCTGACCTTATTATTAACGGTGAAACACGTAAATTGCATCGGAATTAAATACAAAAGGCACAATGCCGACTTAAGTACAAGAAGACTGACTCTTAATACTGTCTATGTTTTGAACAATTGCTGTGACACTAGTTATAGATTCCGATGCTTCACTTCAGGTTTACTGTATCCCTCTTACCTTCTTGTTGACGATGAAACACAGAAATTGCATCGGAATTAAATACAAAAGGCACAATGCCGACTCAAGTACAAGAAGACTGGCTCTTCTTACTGTGTATGTTTTGAACCATTTCTGTGACACTAGTTATAGATTCCGATGCTCCACTTCAGGTTTACTGTATCCCCCTGACCTTCTTATTGGCGAAGAAACACAGATATTGTATCGGAATTAAATACAAAAGGCACAATGCCGACTTAAGTACAAGAGGACTGACTCTTCTTACTGTCTATGTTTTGAACCATTCCTGTGACACTAGTTATAGATTCCGATGCTTCACTTCAGGTTAACTGTATCCCTCTGACCTTCGTATTGACGATGAAACACAGAAATTGCTTCGGAATTAAATACAAAAGGCACAACGCCGACTTAAGTACAAGAAAATTAACTCTTCTTACTGTCTATGTTTTTAACCATTCCTGTGACACTAGTTATAGATTCCGAAGCTTCACTTCAGGTTTACTGTATCCCCCTGACCTTCTTATTGACAATGAAACACAGAAATTGCATCGGAAAGAAATACAAAAGGCACAATGCCGACCTAAGTACAAGAAAACTGACTCTTCTTACTGGTTATGTTTTGAACTATTCCTGTGAAACTAGTTATAGATTCCGATGCTTCACTTCAGGTTTACTATATCCCTGTGACCTTCTTATTGACGATGAAACACAGAAATTGCATCGGAATCAAATACAAAACACACAATGCCGACTTAAGTACAAGAAAACTGACTCTTCCTACTGTCTATGTTTTGCACCATTCCTGTGACACTAGTTATAGATTCCGATGCTTCACTTTAGATTTACTGCATCCCTCTGACCTTCTCATTGACGATCAAACACGTAAATTGCATCGGAATGAAATACAAAAGGCACAATGCCGACTTAAGTAGAAGAAGACTGCCTCTTCCTACTGTCTATGTTTTGAACCATTCCTGTGACACTAGTTATAGATTCCGATGCTTCACTTCTGGTTTACTGTATCCCTCTGACCTTCGTATTGACGATGAAACACAGAAATTGCATCAGAATTAAATACAAAAGGCACAATGCCGACTTAAGTACAAAAAGACTGACTCTTCTCACTGTCTAAGTTTTGAACCATTCCTGTGACACTAGTTATAGATTGCGAAGCTTCACTTCAGGTTTACTGTATCCCTCTGAGCTTCTTATAGACGATGAAACACAGATATTGCATCGGAATTATATACAAAAGGCACAATGCCGACTTAAGTACAAGAAGACTGACTCTTATTACTGTCTATGTTTTGAACCATTCCTGTGACACTAGTTATAGATTCCGATGCTTCACTTCAGGTATACTGTATCCCTCTGACCTTATTATTGACGATGAAACACAGAAATTGCATCTTAATAAAATACAAAAGGCACAATGCCGACTTAAGTACAAGAAGACTGACTATTATTAGTGTCTATGTTTTGAACCATTCCTGTGACACTAGTTATAGATTCCGATTCTTCACTTCAGGTATACTGTATCCCTCTGACCTTATTATTAACGGTGAAACACGTAAATTGCATCGGAATTAAATACAAAAGGCACAATGCCGACTTAAGTACAAGAAGACTGACTCTTAATACTGTCTATGTTTTGAACAATTGCTGTGACACTAGTTATAGATTCCGATGCTTCACTTCAGGTTTACTGTATCCCTCTGACCTTCGTGTTGAAGATGAAACACAGAAATTGCATCGGAATTAAATACAAAAGGCACAATGCCGACTCAAGTACAAGAAGACTGGCTCTTCTTACTGTGTATGTTTTGAACCATTTCTGTGACACTAGTTATAGATTCCGATGTTTCACTTCAGGTTTACTGTATCCCCCTGACCTTCTTATTGACGAAGAAACACAGATTTTGCTTCGGAATTAAATACAAAAGGCACATTGCTGACTTAAGTACAAGAGGACTGACTCTTCTTACTGTCTATGTTTTGAACCATTCCTGTGACACTAGTTATAGATTCCGATGCTTCACTTCAGGTTAACTATATCCCTCTGACCTTCGTATTGACGATGAAACACAGAAATTGCTTCGGAATTAAATACAAAAGGCACAACGCCGACATAAGTACAAGAAAATTAAATCTTCTTACTGTCTATCTTTTGAACCATTCCTGTGACACTAGTTATAGATTCCGATGCTTCACTTCAGGTTTACTGTATCCCTCTGAGCTTCTTATAGACGATGAAACACAGATATTGCATCGGAATTATATACAAAAGGCACAATGCCGACTTAAGTACAAGAAGACTGACTCTTATTACTGTCTATGTTTTGAACCATTCCTGTGACACTAGTTATAGATTCCGATGCTTCACTTCAGGTATACTGTATCCCTCTGACCTTATTATTGACGATGAAACACAGAAATTGCGTCTTAATTAAATACAAAAGGCACAATGCCGACTTAAGTACAAGAAGACTGACTCTTATTACTGTCTATGTTTTGAACCATTCCTGTGACACTAGTTATAGATTCCGATGCTTCACTTCAGGTATACTGTATCCCTCTGACCTTATTATTAACGGTGAAACACGTAAATTGCATCGGAATTAAATACAAAAGGCACAATGCCGACTTAAGTACAAGAAGACTGACTCTTAATACTGTCTATGCTTTGAACAATTGCTGTGACACTAGTTATAGATTCCGATGCTTCACTTCAGGTTTACTGTTTCCCTCTGACCTTCTTGTTGACGATGAAACACAGAAATTGCATCGGAATTAAATACAAAAGGCACAATGCCGACTCACGTACAAGAAGACTGGCTCTTCTTACTGTCTATGTTTTGAACCATTTCTGTGACACTAGTTATAGATTCCGATGCTTCACTTCAGGTTTACTGTATCCCCCTGACCTTCTTATTGACGAAGAAACACAGATATTGCTTCGGAATTAAATACAAAAGGCACAATGCCGACTTAAGTACAAGAGGACTGACTCTTCTTACTGTCTATGTTTTGAACCATTCCTGTGACACTAGTTATAGATTCCGATGCTTCACTTCAGGTTAACTGTATCCCTCTGACCTTCGTATTGACGATGAAACACAGAAATTGCTTCGGAATTAAATACAAAAGGCACAACGCCGACTTAAGTACAAGAAAATTAACTCTTCTTACTGTCTATGTTTTGAACCATTCCTGTGACACTAGTTATAGATTCCGAAGCTTCACTTCAGGTTTACTGTATCCCCCTGACCTTCTTATTGACAATGAAACACAGAAATTGCATCGGAAAGAAATACAAAAGGCACAATGCCGACCTAAGTACAAGAAAACTGACTCTTCTTACTGGTTATGTTTTGAACTATTCCTGTGAAACTAGTTATAGATTCCGATGCTTCACTTCAGGTTTACTATATCCCTGTGACCTTCTTATTGACGATGAAACACAGAAATTGCATCGGAATCAAATACAAAACACACAATGCCGACTTAAGTACAAGAAAACTGACTCTTCCTACTGTCTATGTTTTGCACCATTCCTGTGACACTAGTTATAGATTCCGATGCTTCACTTTAGATTTACTGCATCCCTCTGACCTTCTCATTGACGATCGAACACGTAAATTGCATCGGAATGAAATACAAAAGGCACAATGCCGACTTAAGTAGAAGAAGACTGCCTCTTCCTACTGTCTATGTTTTGAACCATTCCTGTGACACTAGTTATAGATTCCGATGCTTCACTTCTGGTTTACTGTATCCTCTGACCTTCGTATTGACGATGAAACACAGAAATTGCATCAGAATTAAATACAAAAGGCACAATGCCGACTTAAGTACAAAAAGACTGACTCTTCTCACTGTCTAAGTTTTGAACCATTCCTGTGACACTAGTTATAGATTCCGAAGCTTCACTTCAGGTTTACTGTATCCCTCTGAGCTTCTTATAGACGATGAAACACAGATATTGCATCGGAATTATATACAAAAGGCACAATGCCGACTTAAGTACAAGAAGACTGACTCTTATTACTGTCTATGTCGTGAACCATTCCTGCGACACTAGTTATAGATTCCGATGCTTCACTTCAGGTATACTGTATCCCTCTGACCTTATTATTGACGATGAAACACAGAAATTGCGTCTTAATTAAATACAAAAGGCACAATGCCGACTTAAGTACAAGAAGACTGACTCTTATTACTGTCTATGTTTTGAACCATTCCTGTGACACTAGTTATAGATTCCGATGCTTCACTTCAGGTATACTGTATCCCTCTGACCTTCGTATTGACGATGAAACACAGAAATTGCTTCGGAATTAAATACAAAAGGCACAACGCCGACATAAGTACAAGAAAATTAAATCTTCTTACTGTCTATCTTTTGAACCATTCCTGTGACACTAGTTATAGATTCCGAAGCTTCACTTCAGGTTTACTGTATCCCTCTGAGCTTCTTATAGACGATGAAACACAGATATTGCATCGGAATTATATACAAAAGGCACAATGCCGACTTAAGTACAAGAAGACTGACTCTTATTACTGTCTATGTTTTGAACCATTCCTGTGACACTAGTTATAGATTCCGATGCTTCACTTCAGGTATACTGTATCCCTCTGACCTTATTATTGACGATGAAACACAGAAATTGCGTCTTAATTAAATACAAAAGGCACAATGCCGACTTAAGTACAAGAAGACTGACTCTTATTACTGTCTATGTTTTGAACCATTCCTGTGACACTAGTTATAGATTCCGATGCTTCACTTCAGGTATACTGTATCCCTCTGACCTTATTATTAACGGTGAAACACGTAAATTGCATCGGAATTAAATACAAAAGGCACAATGCCGACTTAAGTACAAGAAGACTGACTCTTAATACTGTCTATGCTTTGAACAATTGCTGTGACACTAGTTATAGATTCCGATGCTTCACTTCAGGTTTACTGTTTCCCTCTGACCTTCTTGTTGACGATGAAACACAGAAATTGCATCGGAATTAAATACAAAAGGCACAATGCCGACTCAAGTACAAGAAGACTGGCTCTTCTTACTGTCTATGTTTTGAACCATTTCTGTGACACTAGTTATAGATTCCGATGCTTCACTTCAGGTTTACTGTATCCCCCTGACCTTCTTATTGACGAAGAAACACAGATATTGCTTCGGAATTAAATACAAAAGGCACAATGCCGACTTAAGTACAAGAGGACTGACTCTTCTTACTGTCTATGTTTTGAACCATTCCTGTGACACTAGTTATAGATTCCGATGCTTCACTTCAGGTTAACTGTATCCCTCTGACCTTCGTATTGACGATGAAACACAGAAATTGCTTCGGAATTAAATACAAAAGGCACAACGACGACTTAAGTACAAGAAAATTAACTCTTCTTACTGTCTATGTTTTGAACCATTCCTGTGACACTAGTTATAGATTCCGAAGCTTCACTTCAGGTTTACTGTATCCCCCTGACCTTCTTATTGACAATGAAACACAGAAATTGCATCGGAAAGAAATACAAAAGGCACAATGCCGACCTAAGTACAAGAAAACTGACTCTTCTTACTGGTTATGTTATGAACTATTCCTGTGAAACTAGTTATAGATTCCGATGCTTCACTTCAGGTTTACTATATCCCTGTGACCTTCTTATTGACGATGAAACACAGAAATTGCATCGGAATCAAATACAAAACACACAATGCCGACTTAAGTACAAGAAAACTGACTCTTCCTACTGTCTATGTTTTGCACCATTCCTGTGACACTAGTTATAGATTCCGATGCTTCACTTTAGATTTACTGCATCCCTCTGACCTTCTCATTGACGATCGAACACGTAAATTGCATCGGAATGAAATACAAAAGGCACAATGCCGACTTAAGTAGAAGAAGACTGCCTCTTCCTACTGTCTATGTTTTGAACCATTCCTGTGACACTAGTTATAGATTCCGATGCTTCACTTCTGGTTTACTGTATCCCTCTGACCTTCGTATTGACGATGAAACACAGAAATTGCATCAGAATTAAATACAAAATGCACAATGCCGACTTAAGTACAAAAAGACTGACTCTTCTCACTGTCTAAGTTTTGAACCATTCCTGTGACACTAGTTATAGATTCCGAAGCTTCACTTCAGGTTTACTGTATCCCTCTGAGCTCCTTATAGACGATGAAACACAGATATTGCATCGGAATTATATACAAAAGGCACAATGCCGACTTAAGTACAAGAAGACTGACTCTTATTACTGTCTATGTCGTGAACCATTCCTGCGACACTAGTTATAGATTCCGATGCTTCACTTCAGGTATACTGTATCCCTCTGACCTTATTATTGACGATGAAACACAGAAATTGCATCTTAATTAAATACAAAAGGCACAATGCCGACTTAAGTACAAGAAGACTGACTCTTATTAGTGTCTATGTTTTGAACCATTCCTGTGACACTAGTTATAGATTCCGATGCTTCACTTCAGGTATACTGTATCCCTCTGACCTTATTATTAACGGTGAAACACGTAAATTGCATCGGAATTAAATACAAAAGGCACAATGCCGACTTAAGTACAAGAAGACTGACTCTTAATACTGTCTATGTTTTGAACAATTGCTGTGACACTAGTTATAGATTCCGATGCTTCACTTCAGGTTTACTGTATCCCTCTGACCTTCGTGTTGACGATGAAACACAGAAATTGCATCGGAATTAAATACAAAAGGCACAATGCCGACCCAAGTACAAGAAGACTGGCTCTTCTTACTGTGTATGTTTTGAACCATTTCTGTGACACTAGTTATAGATTCCGATGCTTCACTTCAGGTTTACTGTATCCCCCTGACCTTCTTATTGACGAAGAAACACAGATTTTGCTTCGGAATTAAATACAAAAGGCACATTTCCGACTTAAGTACAAGAGGACTGACTCTTCTTACTGTCTATGTTTTGAACCATTCCTGTGACACTAGTTATAGATTCCGATGCTTCACTTCAGGTTAACTATATCCCTCTGACCTTCGTATTGACGATGAAACACAGAAATTGCTTCGGAATTAAATACAAAAGGCACAACGCCGACATAAGTACAAGAAAATTAAATCTTCTTACTGTCTATCTTTTGAACCATTCCTGTGACACTAGTTATAGATTCCGAAGCTTCACTTCAGGTTTACTGTATCCCTCTGAGCTTCTTATAGACGATGAAACACAGATATTGCATCGGAATTATATACAAAAGGCACAATGCCGACTTAAGTACAAGAAGACTGACTCTTATTACTGTCTATGTTTTGAACCATTCCTGTGACACTAGTTATAGATTCCGATGCTTCACTTCAGGTATACTGTATCCCTCTGACCTTATTATTGACGATGAAACACAGAAATTGCGTCTTAATTAAATACAAAAGGCACAATGCCGACTTAAGTACAAGAAGACTGACTCTTATTACTGTCTATGATTTGAACCATTCCTGTGACACTAGTTATAGATTCCGATGCTTCACTTCAGGTATACTGTATCCCTCTGACCTTATTATTAACGGTGAAACACGTAAATTGCATCGGAATTAAATACAAAAGGCACAATGCCGACTTAAGTACAAGAAGACTGACTCTTAATACTGTCTATGCTTTGAACAATTGCTGTGACACTAGTTATAGATTCCGATGCTTCACTTCAGGTTTACTGTATCCCTCTGACCTTCTTGTTGACGATGAAACACAGAAATTGCATCGGAATTAAATACAAAAGGCACAATGCCGACTCAAGTACAAGAAGACTGGCTCTTCTTACTGTCTATGTTTTGAACCATTTCTGTGACACTAGTTATAGATTCCGATGCTTCACTTCAGGTTTACTGTATCCCCCTGACCTTCTTATTGACGAAGGAACACAGATATTGCTTCGGAATTAAATACAAAAGGCACAATGCCGACTTAAGTACAAGAGGACTGACTCGTCCTACTGTCTATGATTTCAGCCATTCCTGTGACACTAGTTATAGATTCCGATGCTTCACTTCAGGTTAACTGTATCCCTCTGACCTTCGTATTGACGATGAAACACAGAAATTGCATCGGAATTAAATACAAAAGGCACAATGCCGACTTAAGTACAAATAGACTGACTCTTCTCACTGTCTATGTTTTGAACCATTCCTGTGACACTACTTATAGATTCCGATGCTTCACTTCTGGTTTACTGTATCCCTCTGACATTCTTATTGACGACGAAACACGTAAATTGCATCGGAATTAAATACAAAAGGCACAATGCTGACTTAAGTACAAGAAGACAGACTCTTCATACTGTCTATGTTTGGAACCATTCCTGTGACACTAGTAATAGATCCCGATGCTTCACTTCTGGTTTACTGTATCCCTCTGACCTTCGTATTGACGATGAAACACAGATGTTGCATCGGAATTATATACAAAAGGCACAATGCCGACTTAAGTACAAGAAGACTGACTCTTATTACTGTCTATGTTTTGAACCATTCCTGTGACACTAGTTATAGATTCCGATGCTTCACTTCAGGTATACTGTATCCCTCTGACCTTATTATTGACGATGAAACACAGAAATTGCATCTTAATTAAATACAAAAGGCACAATGCCGACTTATGTACAAGAAGACTGACTCTTATTACTGTCTATGTTTTGAACCATTCCTGTGACACTAGTTATAGATTCCGATGCTTCACTTCAGGTATACTGTATCCCTCTGACCTTATTATTAACGGTGAAACACGTAAATTGCATCGGAATTAAATACAAAAGGCACAATGCCGACTTAAGTACAAGAAGACTGACTCTTAATACTGTCTATGTTTTGAACAATTGCTGTGACACTAGTTATAGATTCCGATGCTTCACTTCAGGTTTACTGTATCCCTCTTACCTTCTTGTTGACGATGAAACACAGAAATTGCATCGGAATTAAATACAAAAGGCACAATGCCGACTCAAGTACAAGAAGACTGGCTCTTCTTACTGTGTATGTTTTGAACCATTTCTGTGACACTAGTTATAGATTCCGATGCTTCACTTCAGGTATACTGTATCCCCCTGACCTTCTTATTGACGAAGAAACACAGATATTGTTTCGGAATTAAATACAAAAGGCACAATGCCGACTTAAGTACAAGAGGACTGACTCTCCTTACTGTCTATGTTTTGAACCATTCCTGTGACACTAGTTATAGATTCCGATGCTTCACTTCAGGTTAACTGTATCCCTCTGACCTTCGTATTGACGATGAAACACAGAAATTGCTTCGGAATTAAATACAAAAGGCACAACGTAAACTTAAGTACAAGAAAATTAACTCTTCTTACTGTCTATGTTTTGAACCATTCCTGTGACACTAGTTATAGATTCCGAAGCTTCACTTCAGGTTTACTGTATCCCCCTGACCTTCTTATTGACAATGAAACACAGAAATTGCATCGGAAAGAAATACAAAAGGCACAATGCCGACCTAAGTACAAGAAAACTGACTCTTCTTACTGGTTATGTTTTGAACTATTCCTGTGAAACTAGTTATGGGTTCCGATGCTTCACTTCAGGTTTACTATATCCCTGTGACCTTCTTATTGACGATGAAACACAGAAATTGCATCGGAATCAAATACAAAACACACAATGCCGACTTAAGTACAAGAAAACTGACTCTTCCTACTGTCTATGATTTGCACCATTCCTGTGACACTAGTTATAGATTCCGATGCTTCACTTTAGATTTACTGCATCCCTCTGACCTTCTCATTGACGATCAAACACGTAAATTGCATCGGAATGAAATACAAAAGGCACAATGCCGACTTAAGTAGAAGAAGACTGCCTCTTCCTACTGTCTATGTTTTGAACCATTCCTGTGACACTAGTTATAGATTCCGATGCTTCACTTCTGGTTTACTGTATCCCTCTGACCTTCGTATTGACGATGAAACACAGAAATTGCATCAGAATTAAATACAAAAGGCACAATGCCGACTTAAGTACAAAAAGACTGACTCTTCTCACTGTCTAAGTTTTGAACCATTCCTGTGACACTAGTTATAGATTCCAAAGCTTCACTTCAGGTTTACTGTATCCCTCTGAGCTTCTTATAGACGATGAAACACAGATATTGCATCGGAATTATATACAAAAGGCACAATGCCGACTTAAGTACAAGAAGACTGACTCTTATTACTGTCTATGTCGTGAACCATTCCTGTGACACTAGTTATAGATTCCGATGCTTCACTTCAGGTTTACTGTATCCCCCTGACCTTCTTATTGACGAAGAAACACAGATATTGCTTCGGAATTAAATACAAAAGGCACAATGCCGACTTAAGTACAAGGGGACTGACTCTTCTTACTGTCTATGTTTTGAACCATTCCTGTGACACTAGTTATAGATTCCGATGCTTCACTTCTGGTTTACTGCATCCCTCTGACCTTCTTGTTGACGAAGAAACACAGATATTGCTTCGGAATTAAATACAAAAGGCACAATGCCGACTTAAGTACAAGAGGACTGACTCGTCCTACTGTCTATGTTTTCAACCATTCCTGTGACACTAGTTATAGATTCCGATGCTTCACTTCAGGTTAACTGTATCCCTCTTGCCTTCGTATTGACGATGAAACACAGAAATTGCATCGGAATTAAATACAAAAGGCACAATGCCGACTTAAGTACAAATAGACTGACTCTTCTCACTGTCTATGTTTTGAACCATTCCTGTGACACTACTTATAGATTCCGATGCTTCACTTCTGGTTTACTGCATCCCTCTGACATTCTTATTGACGATGAAACACGTAAATTGCATCGGAATTAAATACAAAAGGCACAATGCTGACTTAAGTACAAGAAGACAGACTCTTCATACTGTCTATGTTTGGAACCATTCCTGTGACACTAGTAATAGATCCCGATGCTTCACTTCTGGTTTACTGTATCCCTCTGACCTTCGTATTGACGATGAAACACAGATATTGCATCGGAATTATATACAAAAGGCACAATGCCGACTTAAGTACAAGAAGACTGACTCTTATTACTGTCTATGTTTTGAACCATTCCTGTGACACTAGTTATAGATTCCGATGCTTCACTTCAGGTATACTGTATCCCTCTGACCTTATTATTGACGATGAAACACAGAAATTGCATCTTAATTAAATACAAAAGGCACAATGCCGACTTAAGTACAAGAAGACTGACTCTTATTACTGTCTAAGTTTTGAACCATTCCTGTGACACTAGTTATAGATTCCGATGCTTCACTTCAGGTATACTGTATCACTCTGACCTTAATATTAACGGTGAAACACGTAAATTGCATCGGAATTAAATCCAAAAGCACAATGCCGACTTAAGTACAAGAAGACTGACTCTTAATACTGTCTATGCTTTGAACAATTGCTGTGACACTAGTTATAGATTCCGATGCTTCACTTCAGGTTTACTGTATCCCTCTGACCTTCTTGTTGACGATGAAACACAGAAATTGCATCGGAATTAATTACAAAAGGCACAATGCCGACTCAAGTACAAGAAGACTGGCTCTTCTTACTGTGTATGATTTGAACTATTTCTGTGACACTAGTTATAGATTCCGATGCTTCACTTCAGGTTTACTGTATCCCCCTGACCTTCTTATTGACGAAGAAACACAGATATTGCTTCGGAATTAAATACAAAAGGCACAATGCCGACTTAAGTACAAGGGGACTGACTCTTCTTACTGTCTATGTTTTGAACCATTCCTGTGACACTAGTTATAGATTCCGATGCTTCACTTCGGGTTAACTGTATCCCTCTGACCTTCGTATTGACGATGAAACACAGAAATTGCTTCGGAATTAAATACAAAAGGCACAACGCCGACTTAAGTACAAGAAAATTAACTCTTCTTACTGTCTATGTTTTGAACCATTCCTGTGACACTAGTTATAGATTCCGAAGCTTCACTTCAGGTTTACTGTATCCCTCTGAGCTTCTTATAGACGATGAAACACAGATATTGCATCGGAATTATATACAAAAGGCACAATGCCGACTTAAGTACAAGAAGACTGACTCTTATTACTGTCTATGTTTTGAACCATTCCTGTGACACTAGTTATAGATTCCGATGCTTCACTTCAGGTATACTGTATCCCTCTGACCTTATTATTAACGCTGAAACACGTAAATTGCATCGGAATTAAATACAAAAGGCACAATGCCGACTTAAGTACAAGAAGACTGACTCTTAATACTGTCTATGCTTTGAACAATTGCTGTGACACTAGTTATAGATTCCGATGCTTCACTTCAGGTTTACTGTATCCCTCTGACCTTCTTGTTGACGATGAAACTCAGAAATTGCATCGGAATTAAATACAAAAGGCACAATGCCGACTCAAGTACAAGAAGACTGGCTCTTCTTACTGTCTATGTTTTGAACCATTTCTGTGACACTAGTTATAGATTCCGATGCTTCACTTCAGGTTTACTGTATCCCCCTGACCTTCTTATTGACGAAGAAACACAGATATTGCTTCGGAATTAAATACAAAAGGCACAATGCCGACTTAAGTACAAGAGGACTGACTCGTCCTACTGTCTATGATTTCAACCATTCCTGTGACACTAGTTATAGATTCCGATGCTTCACTTCAGGTTAACTGTATCCCTCTGACCTTCGTATTGACGATGAAACACAGAAATTGCATCGGAATTAAATACAAAAGGCACAATGCCGACTTTAGTACAAATAGACTGACTCTTCTCACTGTCTATGTTTTGAACCATTCCTGTGACACTACTTATAGATTCCGATGCTTCACTTCTGGTTTACTGCATCCCTCTGACATTCTTATTGACGATGAAACACGTAAATTGCATCGGAATTAAACACAAAAGGCACAATGCTGACTTAAGTACAAGAAGACAGACTCTTCATACTGTCTATGTTTGGAACCATTCCTGTGACACTAGTAATAGATCACGATGCTTCACTTCTGGTTTACTGTATACCTCTGACCTTCGTATTGACGATGAAACACAGATATTGCATCGGAATTATATACAAAAGGCACAATGCCGACTTAAGTACAAAAAGACTGACTCTTATTACTGTCTATGTGTTGAACCATTCCTGTGACACTAGTTATAGATTCCGATGCTTCACTTCAGGTATACTGTATCCCTCTGACCTTATTATTGACGATGAAACACAGAAATTGCATCTTAATTAAATAAAAAAGGCACAATGCCGACTTAAGTACAAGAAGACTGACTCTTATTACTGTCTAAGATTTGAACCATTCCTGTGACACTAGTTATAGATTCCGATGCTTCACTTCAGGTATACTGTATCCCTCTGACCTTAATATTAACGGTGAAACACGTAAATTGCATCGGAATTAAATACAAAAGGCACAATGCCGACTTAAGTACAAGAAGACTGACTCTTAATACTGTCTATGTTTTGAACAATTGCTGTGACACTAGTTATAGATTCCGATGCTTCACTTCAGGTTTACTGTATCCCTCTGACCTTCTTGTTGACGATGAAACACAGAAATTGCATCGGAATTAAATAGAAAAGGCACAATGCCGACTCAAGTACAAGAAGACTGGCTCTTCTTACTGTGTATGTTTTGAACTATTTCTGTGACTCTAGTTATAGATTCCGATGCTTCACTTCAGGTTTACTGTATCCCCCTGACCTTCTTATTGACGAAGAAACACAGATATTGCTTCGGAATTAAATACAAAAGGCACAATGCCGACTTAAGTACAAGAGGACTGACTCTTCTTACTGTCTATGTTTTGAACCATTCCTGTGACACTAGTTATAGATTCCGATGCTTCACTTCAGGTTAACTGTATCCCTCTGACCTTCGTATTGACGATGAAACACAGAAATTGCTTCGGAATTAAATACAGAAGGCACAACGCCGACTTAAGTACAAGAAAATTAACTCTTCTTACTGTCTATGTTTTGAACCATTCCTGTGACACTAGTTATAGATTCCGAAGCTTCACTTCAGGTTTACTGTATCCCTCTGAGCTTCTTATAGACGATGAAACACAGATATTGCATCGGAATTATATACAAAAGGCACAATGCCGACTTAAGTACAAGAAGACTGACTCTTATTACTGTCTATATTTTGAACCATTCCTGTGACACTAGTTATAGATTCCGATGCTTCACTTCAGGTTAACTGTATCCCTCTGACCTTATTATTAACGGTGAAACACTTAAATTGCATCGGAATTAAATACAAAAGGCACAATGCCGACTTAAGTACAAGAAGACTGACTCTTAATACTGTCTATGTTTTGAACAATTGCTTTGACACTAGTTATAGATTCCGATGCTTCACTTCAGGTTTACTGTATCCCTCTGACCTTCTTGTTGACGATGAAACACAGATATTGCATCGGAATTAAATACAAAAGGCACAATGCCGACTCAAGTACAAGAAGACTGGCTCTTCTTACTGCCTATGTTTTGAACCATTTCTGTGACACTAGTTATAGATTCCGATGCTTCACTTCAGGTTTATTGTATCCCCCTGACCTTCTTATTGCCGAAGAAACACAGATATTGCTTCGGAATTAAATACAAAAGGCACAATGCCGACTTAAGTACAAGAGGACTGACTCGTCCTACTGTCTATGTTTTCAACCATTCCTGTGACACTAGTTATAGATTCCGATGCTTCACTTCAGGTTAACTGTATCCCTCTGACCTTCGTATTGACGATGAAACACAGAAATTGCATCGGAATTAAATACAAAAGGCACAATGCCGACTTAAGTACAAACAGACTGACCCTTCTCACTGTCTATGATTTGAACCATTCCTGTGACACTACTTATAGATTCCGATGCTTCACTTCTGGTTTACTGTATCCCTCTGAGCCTCTTATTGACGATGAAACACGTAAATTGCATCGGAATTAAATACAAAAGGCACAATGCTGACTTAAGTACAAGAAGACAGACTCTACATACTGTCTATGTTTGGAACCATTCCTGTGACACTAGTAATAGATCCCGATGCTTCACTTCTGGTTTACTGTATCCCTCTGACCTTCGTATTGACGATGAAACACAGAAATTGCATCGGAATTACATATAAAAGGCAAAATGCCGACATAAGTACAAGAAGACTGACTCTTCTTACTGCCTATGATTTGAACCGTTCCTGTGACAGTAGTTATAGATTCCGATGCTTCACTTCAGGTATACTGTATCCCTCTGACCTTATTATTAACGATGAAACACAGAAATTGCATCTTAATTAAATACAAATGGCACCAAGCCGACTTCAGAACAAGAACACTGACTCTTCTTACTGTCTATTTTTTGAACCATTCCTGTGACACTAGTTATAAATTCCGTTGCTTCACTTCAGGTTTACTGTATCCCTCTGACCTTCTTATTGACGATGAAACACAGAAATTGCATCGGAATTATATACAAAAGGCACAATGCCGACTTAAGTACAAGAAGACTGACTCTTCATACAGTCTATGTTTTGAACAATTCCTGTGACACTAGTTATAGATTCTGATGCTTCACTTCAGGTTTACTGTATCCCTCTGAACTTCTTATTGACGATGAAACACAGAAATTGCATCGGAATTAAATACAAAAGGCACAATGCCGACTGAAGTACAAGAAGACTGACTCTTCTTACTGTGTATGTTTTGAACCATTTCTGTGACACTAGTTATAGATTCCGATGCTTCACTTCAGGTTTACTGTATCCCCCTGACCTTCTTATTGACGAAGAAACACAGATATTGCTTCGGAATTAAATACAAAACGCACAATGCCGACTTAAGTACAAGAGGACTGACTCTTCTTACTGTCTATGTTTTGAACCATTCCTGTGACACTAGTTATAGATTCCGATGCTTCACTTCAGGTTAACTGTGTCCCTCTGACCTTCGTATTGACGATGAAACACAGAAATTGCTTCGGAATTAAATACAAAAGGCACAACGCCGACTTAAGTACAAGAAAATTAAATCTTCTTACTGTCTATGTTTTGAACCATTCCTGTGACACTAGTTATAGATTCCGAAGCTTCACTTCAGGTTTACTGTATCCCTCTGAGCTTCTTATAGACGATGAAACACAGATATTGCATCGGAATTATATACAAAAGGCACAATGCCGACTTAAGTACAAGAAGACTGACTCTTATTACTGTCTATGTTTTGAACCATTCCTGTGACACTAGTTATAGATTCCGATGCTTCACTTCAGGTATACTGTATCCCTCTGACCTTATTATTGACGATGAAACACAGAAATTGCGTCTTAATTAAATACAAAAGGCACAATGCCGACTTAAGTACAAGAAGACTGACTCTTATTACTGTCTATGTTTTGAACCATTCCTGTGACACTAGTTATAGATTCCGATGCTTCACTTCAGGTTTACTGTATCCCTCTGACCTTCTTGTTGACGATGAAACACAGAAATTGCATCGGAATTAAATACAAAAGGCACAATGCCGACTCAAGTACAAGAAGACTGGCTCTTCTTACTGTCTATGTTTTGAACCATTTCTGTGACACTAGTTATAGATTCCAATGCTTCACTTCAGGTTTACTGTATCCCCCTGACCTTCTTATTGACGAAGAAACACAGATATTGCTTCGGAATTAAATACAAAAGGCACAATGCCGACTTAAGTACAAGAGGACTGACTCGTCCTACTGTCTATGTTTTCAACCATTCCTGTGACACTAGTTATAGATTCCGATGCTTCACTTCAGGTTAACTGTATCCCTCTTGCCTTCGTATTGACGATGAAACACAGAAATTGCATCGGAATTAAATACAAAAGGCACAATGCCGACTTAAGTACAAATAGACTGACTCTTCTCACTGTCTATGTTTGAACCATTCCTGTGACACTACTTATAGATTCCGATGCTTCACTTCTAGTTTACTGCATCCCTCTGACATTCTTATTGACGATGAAACACGTAATTGCATCGGAATTAAATACAAAAGGCACAATGTTGACTTAAGTACAAGAAGACAGACTCTTCATACTGTCTATGTTTGGAACCATTCCTGTGACACTAGTAATAGATCCCGATGCTTCACTTCTGGTTTACTGTATCCCTCTGACCTTCGTATTGACGATGAAACACAGATATTGCATCGGAATTATATACAAAAGGCACAATGCCGACTTAAGTACAAGAAGACTGACTCTTATTACTGTCTATGTTTTGGAACCATTCCTGTGACACTAGTTATAGATTCCGATGCTTCACTTCAGGTATACTGTATCCCTCTGACCTTATTATTGACGATGAAAACACAGAAATTGCATCTTAATTAAATACAAAAAGCACAATGCCGACTTAAGTACAAGAAGACTGATTCTTATTACTGTCTAAGTTTTGAACCATTCCTGTGACACTAGTTATAGATTCCGATGCTTCACTTCAGGTATACTGTATCACTCTGACCTTAATATTAACGGTGAAACACGTAAATTGCATCGGAATTAAATACAAAAGGCACAATTCCGACTTAAGTACAAGAAGACTGACTCTTAATACTGTCTATGCTTTGAACAATTGCTGTGACACTAGTTATAGATTCCGATGCTTCACTTCAGGTTTACTGTATCCCTCTGACCTTCTTGTTGACGATGAAACACAGAAATTGCATCGGAATTAATTACAAAAGGCACAATGCCGACTCAAGTACAAGAAGACTGGCTCTTCTTACTGTGTATGATTTGAACTATTTCTGTGACACTAGTTATAGATTCCGATGCTTCACTTCAGGTTTACTGTATCCCCCTGACCTTCTTATTGACGAAGAAACACAGATATTGCTTCGGAATTAAATACAAAAGGCACAATGCCGACTTAAGTACAAGGGGACTGACTCTTCTTACTGTCTATGTTTTGAACCATTCCTGTGACACTAGTTATAGATTCCGATGCTTCACTTCGGGTTAACTGTATCCCTCTGACCTTCGTATTGACGATGAAACACAGAAATTGCTTCGGAATTAAATACAAAAGGCACAACGCCGACTTAAGTACAAGAAAATTAACTCTTCTTACTGTCTATGTTTTGAACCATTCCTGTGACACTAGTTATAGATTCCGAAGCTTCACTTCAGGTTTACTGTATCCCTCTGAGCTTCTTATAGACGATGAAACACAGATATTGCATCGGAATTATATACAAAAGGCACAATGCCGACTTAAGTACAAGAAGACTGACTCTTATTACTGTCTATGTTTTGAACCATTCCTGTGACACTAGTTATAGATTCCGATGCTTCACTTCTGGTTTACTGCATCCCTCTGACATTCTTATTGACGATGAAACACGTAAATTGCGTCGGAATTAACACAAAAAAAGGCACAATGCTGACTTAAGTACAAGAAGACAGACTCTTCATACTGTCTATCTTTGGAACCATTCCTGTGACACTAGTAATAGATCCCGATGCTTCACTTCTGGTTTACTGTATACCTCTGACCTTCGTATTGACGATGAAACACAGATATTGCATCGGAATTATATACAAAAGGCACAATGCCGACTTAAGTACAAAAAGACTGACTCTTATTACTGTCTATGTGTTGAACCATTCCTGTGACACTAGTTATAGATTCCGATGCTTCACTTCAGGTATACTGTATCCCTCTGACCTTATTATTGACGATGAAACACAGAAATTGCATCTTAATTAAATAAAAAAGGCACAATGCCGACTTAAGTACAAGAAGACTGACTCTTATTACTGTCTAAGTTTTGAACCATTCTGTGACACTAGTTATAGATTCCGATGCTTCACTTCAGGTATACTGTATCCCTCTGACCTTAATATTAACGGTGAAACACGTAAATTGCATCGGAATTAAATACAAAAGGCACAATGCCGACTTAAGTACAAGAAGACTGACTCTTAATACTGTCTATGTTTTGAACAATTGCTGTGACACTAGTTATAGATTCCGATGCTTCACTTCAGGTTTACTGTATTCCTCTGACCTTCTTGTTGACGATGAAACACAGATATTGCATCGGAATTAAATAGAAAAGGCACAATGCCGACTCAAGTACAAGAAGACTGGCTCTTCTTACTGTGTATGTTTTGAACTATTTCTGTGACACTAGTTATAGATTCCGATGCTTCACTTCAGGTTTACTGTATCCCCCTGACCTTTGTATTGACGAAGAAACACAGATATTGCTTCGGAATTAAATACAAAAGGCACAATGCCGTCTTAAGTACAAGAGGACTGACTCTTCTTACTGTCTATGTTTTGAACCATTCCTGTGACACTAGTAATAGATTCCGATGCTTCACTTCAGGTTAACTGTATCCCTCTGACCTTCGTATTGACGATGAAACACAGAAATTGCTTCGGAATTAAATACAAAAGTCACAACGCCGACTTAAGTACAAGAAAATTAACTCTTCTTACTGTCTATGTTTTGAACCATTCCTGTGACACTAGTTATAGATTCCGAAGCTTCACTTCAGGTTTACTGTATCCCTCTGAGCTTCTTATAGACGATGAAACACAGATATTGCATCGGAATTATATACAAAAGGCACAATGCCGACTTAAGTACAAGAAGACTGACTCTTATTACTGTCTATATTTTGAACCATTCCTGTGACACTAGTTATAGATTCCGATGCTTCACTTCAGGTTAACTGTATCCCTCTGACCTTATTATTAACGGTGAAACACTTAAATTGCATCGGAATTAAATACAAAAGGCACAATGCCGACTTAAGTACAAGAAGACTGACTCTTAATCCTGTCTATGTTTTGAACAATTGCTTTGACACTAGTTATAGATTCCGATGCTTCACTTCAGATTTACTGTATCCCTCTGACCTTCTTGTTGACGATGAAACACAGAAATTGCATCGGAATTAAATACAAAAGGCACAATGCCGACTCAAGTACAAGAAGACTGGCTCTTCTTACTGCCTATGTTTTGAACCATTTCCTGTGACACTAGTTATAGATTCCGATGCTTCACTTCAGGTTTATTGTATCCCCCTGACCTTCTTATTGCCGAAGAAACACAGATATTGCTTCGGAATTAAATACAAAAGGCACAATGCCGACTTAAGTACAAGAGGACTGACTCGTCCTACTGTCTATGTTTTCAACCATTCCTGTGACACTAGTTATAGATTCCGATGCTTCACTTCAGGTTAACTGTATCCCTCTGACCTTCGTATTGACGATGAAACACAGAAATTGCATCGGAATTATATACAAAAGGCACAATGCCGACTTAAGTACAAACAGACTGACCCTTCTCACTGTCTATGATTTGAACCATTCCTGTGACACTACTTATAGATCCGATGCTTCACTTCTGGTTTACTGTATCCCTCTGAGCCTCTTATTGACGATGAAACACGTAAATTGCATCGGAATTAAATACAAAAGGCACAATGCTGACTTAAGTACAAGAAGACAGACTCTACATACTGTCTATGTTTGGAACCATTCCTGTGACACTAGTAATAGATCCCGATGCTTCACTTCTGGTTTACTGTATCCCTCTGACCTTCTTATTGACGATGAAACACAGAAATTGCATCGGAATTATATACAAAAGGCACAATGCCGACTTAAGTACAAGAAGACTGCCTCTTCATACTGTCTATGTTTTTGAACAATTCCTGTGACACTAGTTATAGATTCTGATGCTTCACTTCAGGTTTACTGTATCCCTCTGAACTTCTTATTGACGATGAAACACAGAAATTGGATCGGAATTAAATACAAAAGGCACAATGCCGACTGAAGTACAAGAAGACTGACTCTTCTTACTGTGTATGTTTTGAACCATTTCTGTGACACTAGTTATAGATTCCGATGCTTCACTTCAGGTTTACTGTATCCCCCTGACCTTCTTATTGACGAAGAAACACAGATATTGCTTCGGAATTAAATACAAAAGGCACAATGCCGACTTAAGTACAAGAGGACTGACTCTTCTTACTGTCTATGTTTTGAACCATTCCTGTGACACTAGTTATAGAATCCGATGCTTCACTTCAGGTTAACTGTATCCCTCTGACCTTCGTATTGACGATGAAACACAGAAATTGCTTCGGAATTAAATACAAAAGGCACAACGCCGACTTAAGTACAAGAAAATTAAATCTTCTTACTGTCTATGTTTTGAACCATTCCTGTGACACTAGTTATAGATTCCGAAGCTTCACTTCAGGTTTACTGTATCCCTCTGAGCTTCTTATAGACGATGAAACACAGATATTGCATCGGAATTATATACAAAAGGCACAATGCCGACTTAAGTACAAGAAGACTGACTCTTATTACTGTCTATGTTTTGAACCATTCCTGTGACACTAGTTATAGATTCCGATGCTTCACTTCAGGTATACTCTATCCCTCTGACCTTATTATTGACGATAAAACACAGAAATTGCATCTTAATTAAATACAAAAGGCACAATGCCGACTTAAGTACAAGAAGACTGACTCTTATTACTGTCTATGTTTTGAACCAATCCTGTGACACTAGTTATAGATTCCGATGCTTCACTTCAGGTATACTGTATCCCTCTGACCTTATTATTAACGGTGAAACACGTAAATTGCATCGGAATTAAATACAAAAGGCACAATGCCGACTTAAGTACAAGAAGACTGACTCTTAATACTGTCTATGCTTTGAACAATTGCTGTGACACTAGTTATAGATTCCGATGCTTCACTCAGGTTTACTGTATCCCTCTGACGATCTTGTTGACGATGAAACACAGAAATTGCATCGGAATTAAATACAAAAGGCACAATGCCGACTCAAGTACAAGAAGACTGGCTCTTCTTACTGTCTATGTTTGAACCATTTCTGTGACACTAGTTATAGATTCCGATGCTTCACTTCAGGTTACTGTATCCCCCTGACCTTCTTATTGACGAAGAAAACACAGATATTGCTTCGGAATTAAATACAAAAGGCACAATGCCGACTTAAGTACAAGAGGACTGACTCGTCCTACTGTCTATGTATTCAACCATTCCTGTGACACTAGTTATAGATTCCGATGCTTCACTTCAGGTTAACTGTATCCCTCTGACATTCGTATTGACGATGAAACACAGAAATTGCATCGGAATTAAATACAAAAGGCACAATGCTGACTTAAGTACAAGAAGACAGACTCTTCATACTGTCTATGCTTGGAACCATTCCTGTGACACTAGTAATAGATCCCGATGCTTCACTTCTGGTTTACTGTATCCCTCTGACCTTCGTATTGACGATGAAACACAGATATTGCATCGGAATTATATACAAAAGGCACAATGCCGACTTAAGTACAAGAAGACTGACTCTTATTACTGTCTATGTTTTGAACCATTCCTGTGACACAAGTTATAGATTCCGATGCTTCACTTCAGGTATACTGTATCCCTCTGACCTTATTATTGACGATGAAACACAGAAATTGCATCTTAATTAAATACAAAAGGCACAATGCCGACTTAAGTACAAGAAGACTGACTCTTATTACTGTCTATGTTTTTAACCATTCCTGTGACACTAGTTATAGATTCCGATGCTTCACTTCAGGTTAACTGTATCCCTCTGACCTTCGTATTGACGATGAAACACAGAAATTGCTTCGGAATTAAATACGAAAGGCACAACGCCGACTTAAGTACAAGAAAATTAACTCTTCTTAATGTCTATGTTTTGAACCATTCCTGTGACACTAGTTATAGATTCCGAAGCTTCACTTCAGGCTTACTGTATCCCTCTGAGCTTCTTATAGACGATGAAACACAGTTATTGCTTCGGAATTATATACAAAAGGCACAATGCCGACTTAAGCACAAGAAGACTGACTCTTATTACTGTCTATGTTTTGAACCATTCCTGTGACACTAGTTATAGATTCCGATGCTTCACTTCAGGTATACTGTATCCCTCTGACCTTATTATGGACGATGAAACACAGAAATTGCATCTTAATTAAATACAAAAGGCACAATGCCGACTTAAGCACAAGAAGACTGACTCTTATTACTGTCTATGTTTTTAACCATTCCTGTGACACTAGTTATAGATTCCGATGCTTCACTTCAGGTATACTGTATCCCTCTGACCTTATTATAACGGTGAAACACGTAAATTGCATCGGAATTAAATACAAAAGGCACAATGCCGACTTAAGTACAAGAAGACTGACTCTTAATACTGTCTATGTTTTGAACAATTGCTTTGACACTAGTTATAGATTCCGATGCTTCACTTCAGGTTTACTGTATCCCTCTGACCTTCTTGTTGACGATGAAACACAGAAATTGCATCGGAATTAAATACAAAAGGCACAATGCCGACTCAAGTACAAGAAGACTGGCTCTTCTTACTGCCTATGTTTTGAACCATTTCTGTGACACTAGTTATAGATTCCGATGCTTCACTTCAGGTTTATTGTATCCCCCTGACCTTCTTATTGCCGAAGAAACACAGATATTGCTTCGGAATTAAATACAAAAGGCACAATGCCCACTTAAGTACAAGAGGACTGACTCGTCCTACTGTCTATGTTTTCAACCATTCCTGTGACACTAGTTATAGATTCCGATGCTTCACTTCAGGTTAACTGTATCCCTCTGACCCTCGTATTGACGATGAAACACAGAAATTGCATCGGAATTAAATACAAAAGGCACAATGCCGACTTAAGTACAAACAGACTGACCCTTCTCACTGTCTATGATTTGATCCATTCCTGTGACACTACATATAGATTCCGATGCTTCACTTCTGGTTTACTGTATCCCTCTGACCCTCTCATTGACGATGAAACACGTAAATTGCATCGGAATTAAATACAAAAGGCACAATGCTGACTTAAGTACAAGAAGACAGACTCTTCATACTGTCTATGTTTGGAACCATTCCTGTGACACTAGTAATAGATCCCGACGCTTCACTTCTGGTTTACTGTATCCCACTGACCTTCGTATTGACGATGAAACACAGAAATTGCATCGGAATTAAATACAAAAGACACAATGCCGACTTAAGTAAAAGATGACTGACTCTTCTTACTGTCTATGTTTTGAATTATTCCCGTGACACTAGTTATAGATTCCGATGCTTCACTTCAGGTTTACTGTATCCCTCTCACCGTCGTATTCACGATGAAACACAGAAATTGCTTCATAATTAAATACAAAAGGCACAATGCCGACTCAAGTACAAGAAGACTGGCTATACTTCCTGTCTATGCTTTGAACCATTCCTGTGACACTAGTTATAGATTCCGATGATTCGCTTAAGGTTTCCTTTATCCCTCTGACCTTCTTATTGACAATGAAACACAGAAATTGCATCGGAATTACATACAAAAGGCACAATTCCGACTTCAGTACGGGAAAACTGACTCTTCTTACTGTCTATGATTTGAACCATTCCTGTGACACTAGTTAAAGATTCCGATGCTTCACTTCAGGTTTACTGTATCCCTCTGACCTTCCAATTGACGATGAAACACAGAAATTGCATCGGAATTACATACAAAAGGCACAATGCCGACTTAAGTACAGGAAAACTGACTCTTCTTACTGTCTACGTTTTGAACCATTTCTGTGACACTAGTTATAGATTCCGATGCTTCACTTCAGGTTTACTGTATCCCTCTGACCTTCGTATTGACGATGAAACACAGATATTGCATCGAAATTAAATACAAAATGCACAATGGCGACTTAAGTACAAGAAGACTGCTTCTTCTTACTGTCTATGTTTTGAACCATTCCTGTGACACAACTTATAGATTCCGATGCTTCACTTCAGGTTTACTGTATCCCTCTGACCATATTATTGACGATGAAACACAGAAATTGCATCTTAATTAATTGCAAAAGGCACAATGCCGACTTCAGTACAAGAACACTGACCCTTCTTACTGTCTATGTTTTGAACCATTCCTGTGACACTAGTTATAGATTCCGATGCTTCACTTCAGGATTACTGTATCCCTCTGACCTTCTTATTGACGATGAAACACAGAAATTGCACGGGAATTAAATACAAAAGGCACAATGCCGACTTAAGTACAAGAAAAGTGACTCTTCTTGCTGTCTATGTTTTGAACCACTCCTGTGACACTAGTTATAGATTCCGACGCTTCACTTCATGTTTACTGTATCCCTCGGACCTTCTTATTGACGATGAAACACGTAAATTGCATCGGAATTAAATACAAAAGGCACAATGCCGACTTAAGTACAAGAAGACTGACTCCTCTTGCTGTCTATGTCTTGAACCATTCCTGTGACACTAGTTATAGATTCAGTTGTTTCATTTCAGGTTTACTGTATTCCTCTGACATTCGTATTGACGATGAAACACAGAAATTGCATCGGAATTAAATACAAAAGGCACAAAGCAGACTTAAGTACAAAAAGACTGACTCTTCTTAATGTCTATGTTTTGAACCATTCCTGTGACACTAGTTATAGATTACGATGCTTCACTTCAGGTTTACTGTATCCCTCTGACCTTTTTATTAACAATGAAACACAGAAATTGCATCGGAATTAAATACAAAAGGCACAAAGCCGACCTAAGTACAAGAAAACTGACTCTTCTTACTGTTTATGTTTTGAACCATTCCTGTGACCCTAGTTATAGATTCCGATGTTTCACTTCAGGTTTACTGTATCCCTGTGACCTTCTTATTGACGATGAAACACAGAAATGGCATCGGAATTAAATACAAAACACACAATGCCGAATTAAGTACAAGAAAACTGACTCTTCTTACTGTCTATGTTTTGAACCATTCCTGTGACACTAGTTATAGATTGCGATGCTTCACTTCAGGTTTACTGTATCCCTCTGACCTTCTTATTGACGATGAAACACGTAAATTGCATCGGAATTAAATACAAAAATCACAATGCTGACTTAAGTACAAGAAGACTGACTCTTCATACTGTCTATGTTTTGAACCATTCCTGTGACACTAGTTATAGATCCCGATGCTTCACTTCTGGTTTACTGTATTCCTCTGACCTTCGTATTGACGATGACACACAGAAATTGCATCGGAATTAAATACAAATGGCACAATGACGACTTAACTACAAGAAGACTGACACTTCTTACTGTCTATGATTTGAACCACTCCTGTGACAATAGTTATAGATTCCAATGCTTCACTTCAGGTATACTGTATCCCTCTGACCTTTATTATTGACGATGAAACACAGAAATTGCATCTTAATTAAATACAAATGGCACAATGCCGACTTCAGAACAAGAACACTGACTCTTCTTTCAGACTATTTTTTGAACCATTCCTGTGACACTAGTTATAGATTCCGTTGCTTCACTTCAGGTTTACTGTATCCCTCTGACGTTCTTATTGACGATGAAACACAGAAATTGCATCGGAATTATATACAAAAGGCACAATGCCGACTTAAGTACAAGAAGACTGACTCTTATTACTGTCTATGTTTTGAACCATTCCTGTGACACTAGTTATAGATTCCGATACTTCACTTCAGGTATACTGTATCCCTCTGACCCTCTTATTGACGATGAAACACAGAAAATGCTTCGGAATTAAATACAAAATGCACAATGCCGACTTAAGTACAAGAAGACTGATTCTTCTTACTGTCTAAGATTTGAACCACTCCTGTGACAATAGTTATAGATACCGATGCTTCAGTTCAGGTATACTGTATCCCTCTGACCTTTATTATTGACGATGAAACACAGAAATTGCATCTTAATTAAATACAAGAGGCACAATGCCGACTTAAGTACAAGAAGACTAACTCTTCTTACTGTCTACGTTTTTAACCATTCCTGTGACACTATTATAGATTCCGTTGCTTCACTTCAGGTTTACTGTATCCCTCTGACCGTCGTACTGACGATGAAACACAGAAATTGCATCGGAATTAAATACGAAGGCACAATGCCGACTCAACTACAAGAAGACTGGCTCTTCTTACTGTCTATGTTTTGAAGCTTTCCTGTGAGACCGGTTTTAGATTCCGATGCTTCGCTTCAGGTTAATTGTATCCCTTGGACCTTGTTATTGACGACGAAACACAGAAATTGCAACGGAATTAAATAGAAAAGGCACAATGCCGACTTAAGTACAAGAAAGCAGACTCTTCTTAATATCTATGTTTTGAACCATTCCTGTGACACTAGTTATAGATTCCGATGCATCACTTCAGGTTTACTGTATCCCTGTGACCCTCTTATTGACGATGAAACACAGAAAATGCTTCGGAATTAAATACAAAATGCACAATGCCGACTTAAGTACAAGAAGACTGATTCTTCTTACTGTCTATGATTTGAACCATTCCAGCGACACTAGTTATAGATTCCGATGCTTCACTTCAGGTATACTGTATCCCTCTGACCTTGTTATTGACGATGAAACACAGAAATTGCATCTTAATTAAACACAAATGGCACAATGCTGACTTCAGTACAAGAACACCGACTCTTCTTACTGTCAATTTTTTGAACCATTCCTGTGACACTAGTTATAGATTCCGTTGCTTCACTTCAGGTTTACTGTATCCCTCTGACCTTCTTATTGACGATGAAACACAGAAATTGCATCGGAATTATATACAAACAGCACAATGCCGCCTTAAGTACAAGAACACTGACTCTTCTTACTGTCAATTTTTTGAACCATTCCTGTGACACTAGTTATAGATTCCTTTGCTTCACTTCAGGTTTACTGTATCCCTCTGACCTTCTTATTGACGATGAAACACAGAAATTGGATCGTAATAAAATACAAAAGTCACAATGCCGACTTAAGTACAAGAAAACTGACTCTTCTTACTGTCTATGTTTGAACCATTCCTGTGACACTAGTTATAGATTCCGATGCTTCACTTCAGGTTTACTGTATCCCTCTGACCTTCGTATTGACGATGAAACACAGAAATTGCATCGGAATTAGATACAAAAGTCACAATGCCGACTTAAGTACAAAAAGACTGACTCTTCTTACTCTTTATGTTTTGAACCATTCCTGTAACACTAGTTACAGATTCCGATGCTTCACTTAAGGTTTACTGTATCCCTCTGACCTTCTTATTGACGATGAAACACAGAAATTACATCGGAATTAAATACAAAAGGCACAATGCCGACTTAAGTACAAGAAAACTGACTCTTCTTACTGTCTATGTTTTGAACCATTCCTGTGATGCTAGTTATAGATTCCGATGCTTCACTTCAGGTTTACTGTATCCCTCTGAACTTCTTATAGACGATGAAACACAGAAATTGCGTCGGAATTATATATAAAAGGCACATCGGCGACTTAAGTACAAGAAGGCTGACTCTTCTTACTGTCTATGTTTTGAACCATCCCTGTGACGCTAGTTATAGACTCCATTGCTTCACTTCATGTTCACTGTATCCCTTTGGCCTTCTTATTGACGATGAAGTACAGAAATTGCATCATAATTAAATACAAAAGGCACAATGCTGACTTAAGTACAAGAAGACTGACTCTTCTTACTGTCTACGTCTTGAACCATTCCTGTGACACTAGTTATAGATTCCGATGCTTCACTTCAGGTATACTGTATCCCTCTGACCTTATTATTGACGATTAAAGACAGAAATTGCATCTTCATTAAATACAAAACGCACAATGCCGACTTCAGAACAAGAAGACTGACTCTTCGTACTGTCTACGTTTTGAACCATTCCTGTGACACTAGTTATAGATTCTGTTGCTTCACTTCAGGTTTACTGTATCCCTCTGACCTTCTTATTGACGATGAAACACAGAAATTGCATCGGAAATATATACAAAAGGCACAATGCCGACTTAAGTAAAAGAAGACTGACTCTTATTACTGTCTATGTTTTGAATTATTCCCGTGACACTAGTTATAGATTCCGATGCTTCACTTCAGGTTTACTGTATCCCTCTCACCGTCGTATTCACGATGAAACACAGAAATTGCTTCGGAATTAAATACAAAAGGCACAATGGCGACTTAAGTACAAGAAGACTGCTTCTTCTTACTGTCTACGTTTTGAACCATTTCTGTAACACTAGTTATAGATTCCGATGCTTCACTTCGGGTTTACTGTATCCCTCTGACCTTCGTATTGACGATGAAACACAGATATTGCTTCGGAATTAAATACAAAATGCACAATGGCGACTTAAGTACAAGAAGACTGCTTCTTCTTACTGTCTATGTTTTGAACCATTCCTGTGACACTACTTATAGATTCCGATGCTTCACTTCAGGTTTACTGTATTCCTCTGACCTTATTATTGACGATGAAACACAGAAATTGCATCTTAATTAATTGCAAAAGGCACAATGCCGACTTCAGTACAAGAACACTGACCCTTCTTACTGTCTATGTTTTGAACCATTCCTGCGACACTAGTTATAGATTCCGATGCTTCACTTCAGGATTACTGTATCCCTCTGACCTTCTTATTGACGATGAAACACAGAAATTGCACCGGAATTAAATACAAAAGGCACAATGCCGACTTAAGTACAAGAAAAGTGACTCTTCTTGCTGTCTATGTTTTGAACCACTCCTGTGACACTAGTTATGATTCCGACGCTTCACTTCAGGTTTACTGTATCCCTCGGACCTTCTTATTGACGATGAAACACGTAAATTGCATCGGAATTAAATACAAAAGGCACAATGCCGACTTAAGTACAAGAAGACTGACTCCTCTTGCTGTCTATGTTTTGAACCATTCCTGTGACACTAGTTATAGATTCAGTTGTTTCATTTCAGGTTTACTGTATTCCTCTGACATTCGTATTGACGATGAAACACAGAAATTGCATCGGAATTAAATACAAAAGGCACAAAGCAGACTTAAGTACAAAAAGACTGACTCTTCTTAATGTCTATGTTTTGAACCATTCCTGTGACACTAGTTACAGATTACGATGCTTCACTTCAGATTTACTGTATCCCTCTGACCTTTTTATTAACAATGAAACACAGAAATTGCATCGGAATTAAATACAAAAGGCACAATGCCGACCTAAGTACAAGAAAACTGACTCTTCTTACTGTTTATGTTTTGAACCATTCCTGTGACCCTAGTAATAGATTCCGATGCTTCACTTCAGGTTTACTGTATCCCTGTGACCTTCTTATTGACGATGAAACACAGAAATGGCATCGGAATTAAATACTAAACACACAATGCCGAATTAAGTACAAGATAACTGACTCTTCTTACTATCTATGTTTTGAACCATTCCTGTGACACTAGTTATAGATTGCGATGCTTCACTTCAGGTTTACTGTATCCCTCTGACCTTCTTATTGACGATGAAACACGTAAATTGCATCGGAATTCAATACAAAAATCACAATGCTGACTTAAGTACAAGAAGACTGACTCTTCATACTGTCTATGTTTTGAACCATTCCTGTGACACTAGTTATAGATCCCGATGCTTCACTTCTGGTTTACTGTATTCCTCTGACCTTCGTATTGACGATGACACACAGAAATTGCATCGGGATTAAATACAAAAGGCACAATGACGACTTAACTACAAGAAGACTGACTCTTCTTACTGTCTATGATTTGAACCACTCCTGTGACAATAGTTATAGATTCCGATGCTTCACTTCAGGTATACTGTATCCCTCTGACCTTTATTATTGACGATGAAACATAGAAATTGCATCTTAATTAAATACAAATGGCACAATGCCGACTTCAGAACAAGAACACTGACTCTTCTTTCAGTCTATTTTTTGAACCATTCCTGTGACACTAGTTATAGATTCCGTTGCTTCACTTCAGGTTTACTGTATCCCTCTGACCTTCTTATTGACGATGAAACACAGAAATTGCATCGGAATTATATACAAAAGGCACAATGCCGACTTAAGTACAAGAAGACTGACTCTTCTTACTGTCTATGTTTTGAACCATTCCTGTGAGACTATTATAGATTCCGATGCTACACTTCAGGTTTACTGTATTCCTTGGTCCTTCTTATTGACGATGAATCACAGAAATTGCATCGGAATTAAATACAAAAGGCACAATGCCGACTCAAGTACAAGAACACTGGCTATACTACCTGTCTAAGTTTTGAACCATTCCTGTGACACTAGTTATAGATTCCGATGCTTCGCTTCAGGTTTACTGTATCCAGCTGACCTTCTTATTGACGACGATACACAGATAATGCATCGGAATTAAATACAAAAGGCACAATGCCGACTCATGTACAAGAAGACTAGCTTTTCTTACTGTCTATGCTTTGAACCTTTCCTCTGAGACCGGTTTTATATACCGATGCTTCACTTCAGGATTACTGTATCCCTTGGACCTTCTTATCGACGCCGAAACACAGAAATTGCATCGGAATTTAATAGAGAAGGCACAATGCCGACTTAAGTACAAGAAAATTGACTCTTCTTACTGTCTATGTTTTGAACCATTCCTGTGACACTAGTTAAAGATTCCGATGCTTCACTTCAGGTTTACTGAATCCCTCTGACATTCTAATTTACGATGAAACACAGAGATTGCATCGGAATTACATACAAAAGGCACAATGCCGACTAAAGTACAGGAAAATTGACCCTTCTTACTGTCTATGTTTTGAAGCATTCCTGTGACACTAGTTACAGATTCCGATGCTTCACTTCAGGTTTACTGTATCCCTCTGACCTTATTGACGATGAAACACAGAAATTGCATCAGAACTAAATACAAAAGGCACAATAACGACATAAGAACAAGAAAACTGACTCTTTTTACTGTTTATGCTTTTGAACCATTCCTGTGACACTATTTATTGATTCCGATGCTTCACTTCAGGTTTACTGTATCTCTGTGACCTTCTTATTGACGATGAAACACAGAAATTGCACCGGAATTAAATACAAAAGGCACAATGCCGACTTAAGAACAAGAAAAGTGACTCTTCTTGCTGTCTATGTTTTGAACCACTCCTGTGACACTAGTTATAGATTCTGATGGTTCACTTCAGGTTTACTGTATCCCTCTGACCTTCTTATTGACGATGAAACACGTACATTGCATCGGAATTAAATACAAAAGGCACAATGCCGACTTAAGTACAAGAAGACTGACTCCTCTTACTGTCTACGTTTTGAACCATTCCTTTGACGCTAGTTATAGATTCATTTGTTTCATTTCAGGTTTACTGTATCCCTCTCACATTCGTATTGACGATGAAACACAGAAATTGCATCGGAATTAAATACAAAAGGCACAAAGCAGACTTAAGTACAAAAAGACTGACTCTTCTTATTGTCTATGTTTTGAACCATTCCTATGACACTAGTTATAGATTACGATGCTTCACTTCAGGTTCACTGTATCCCTCTGACCTTCTTATTGACGATGAAACACAGAAATTGTATCGTAATAAAATACAAAAGGCACAATGCTGACTTAAGTACAAGAAAACTCACTCTTCTTACTGTCTATGTTTGAACCATTCCTGTGACACTAGTTATAGATTCCGATGCTTCTCTTCAGGTTTACTGTATCCCTCTGAGCTTCTTGTTGACGATGAAACACAGAAATTGCATCGGAATTATATACAAAAGGCACAATGCAGACCTAAGTACAAGAAGACGGACTCTTCTTACTGTCTATGTTTTGAACCATTCCTGTGACACTATTATAGATTCTGATGCTTCACTTCAGGTTTACTGTATCCCTCTGACCGTCGTACTGACGATGAAACACAGAAATTTCATCGGAATTAAATACGAAGGCACAATGCCGACTCAGCTACAAGAAGACTGGCTCTTCTTACTGTCTATGTTTCGAAGCTTTCCTGTGAGACCGGTTTTAGATTCCGATGCTTCGCTTCAGGTTAACTGTATCCCTTGGACCTTGTTATTGACGACGAAACACAGAAATTGCAACGGAATCAAATAGAAAAGGCACAATGCTGACTTAAGTACAAGAAAGCAGACTCTTCTTAATATCTATGTTTTGAACCATTCCTGTGACACTAGTTATAGATTCCGATGCTTCACTTCAGGTATTCTGTATCCCTCTGACCTTATTATTGACGATGAAACACAGAAATTGCATCTAAATTAAATACAAATGGCACAATGCTGCCTTCAGTACAAGAACACTGACTCTCCTTACTGTCAATTTTTTGAACCATTCCTGTGACACTAGTTATAGATTCCGTTGCTTCACTTCAGGTTTACTGTACCCCCCGGACCTTCTTATTGACGATGAAACACAGAAATTGCATCGGAATTATATACAAACAGCACAATGCCGCCTTAAGTACAAGAAGACTGACTCTTATTTCTGTCTATGTTTTGAACCATTCCTGTGACACTAGTTATAGATTCCGATGCTTCACTTCAGGTATACTGTATCCCTCTGACCTTATTATTGACGATGAAACACAGAAATTCCATCTTAATTAAATACAAAAGGCACAATGCCGACATAAGTACAAGAAGACTGACTCTTCTTACTGTCTATGTTTTGAACCATTCCTGTGGGACTATTATAGATTCCGATGCTACACTTCAGGTTTACTGTATTCCTCGGACCTTCTTATTGACGATGAATCACAGAAATTGCATCGGAATTAAATACAAAAGGCACAATGCCGACTCAAGTACAAGAAGACTGGCTATACTACCTGTCTAAGTTTTGAACCATTCCTGTGACACCAGTTATAGATTCCGATGCTTCGCTTCAGGATTACTGTATCCAGCTGACCTTCTTACTGACGACGATACACAGATATTGCATCGGAATTAAATACAAAAGGCACAATGCCGACTCATGTACAAGAAGACTGGCTCTTCTTACTGTCTATGTTTTGAACCTTTCCTCTGAGACCGGTTTTATATTCCGATGCATCACTTCAGGTTTACTGTATCCCTTGGACCTTCTTATCGACGCCGAAACACAGAAATTGCATCGGAATTTAATAGAGAAGGCACAATGCCGACTTAAGTACAAGAAAATTGACTCTTCTTACTGTCTATGTTTTGAACCATTCCTGTGACACTAGTTAAAGATTCCGATGCTTCACTTCAGGTTTACTGAATCCCTCTGACCTTCTAATTTACGATGAAACACAGAGATTGCATCGGAATTACATACAAAAGGCACAATGCCGACTAAAGTACAGAAAAATTGACTCTTATTACTGTCTATGTTTTGAAGCATTCCTGTGACACTAGTTACAGATTCCGATGCTTCACTTCAGGTTTACTGTATCCCTCTGACCTTATTGACGATGAAACACAGAAATTGCATCAGAACTAAATACAAAAGGCACAATAACGACATAAGAACAAGAAAAATGACTCTTTTTACTGTTTATGTTTTCAACCATTCCTGTGACACTATTTATTGATTCCGATGCTTCACTTCAGGTTTACTGTATCTCTGTGACCTTCTTATTGACGATGAAACACAGAAATTGCGCCGGAATTAAATACAAAAGGCACAATGCCGACTTAAGAACAAGAAAAGTGACTCTTCTTGCTGTCTATGTTTTGAACCACTCCTGTGACACTAGTTATAGATTCCGATGGTTCACTTCAGGTTTACTGTATCCCTCTGACCTTCTTATTGACGATGAAACACGTACATTGCATCGGAATTAAATACAAAAGGCACAATGCCGACTTAAGTACAAGAAGACAGACTCCTCTTACTGTCTACGTTTTGAACCATTCCTTTGACGCTAGTTATAGATTCATTTGTTTCATTTCAGGTTTACTGTATCCCTCTCACATTCGTATTGACGATGAAACACAGAATTTGCATCGGAATTAAATACAAAAGGCACAAAGCAGACTTAAGTACAAAAAGACTGACTCTTCTTATTGTCTATGTTTTGAACCATTCCTGTGACACTAGTTATAGATTACGATGCTTCACTTCAGGTTTACTGTATCCCTCTGACCTTCTTATTGACGATGAAACACAGAAATTGCATCGTAATAAAATACAAAAGGCACAATGCCGACTTAAGTACAAGAAAACTGACTCTTCTTACTGTCTATGTTTGAACCATTCCTGTGACACTAGTTATAGATTCGGATGCTTTTCTTCAGGTTTACTGTATCCCTCTGAGCTTCTTATTGACGATGAAACACAGAAATTGCATCGGAATTATATACAAAAGGCACAATGCAGACCTAAGTACAAGAAGACTGACTCTTCTTACTATCTATGTTTTGAACCATTCCGGTGACACTAGTTATAGATTCCGATGCTTTACTTCAGGTTTACTGCATCCCTCTGACCTTCGTATTGACGATGAAACACAGAAATTGCATCGGAATTAGATACAAAAGGCACAATGCCGACTCAAGTACAAAAAGACTGACTCTTCTTACTCTCTATGTTTTGAACCATTCCTGTAACACTAGTTATAGATTCCGATGCTTCACTTAAGGTTTACAGTATCCCTCTGACCTTCTTATTGACGATGAAACACAGAAATTACATCGGAATTAAATACAAAAGGCACAATGCCGACTTAAGTACCAGAAAACTGACTCTTCTTACTGTCTATGTTTGAACCATTCCTGTGATGCTAGTTATAGATGCCGATGCTTCACTTCAGGTTTACTGTATCCCTCTGAACTTCTTATAGACGATGAAACACAGAAATTGCATCGGAATTATATATAAAAGGCACAATGGCGACTTAAGTACAAGAAGGCTGACTCTTCTTACTGTCTATGTTTTGAACCATCCCTGTGACGCTAGTTATAGACTCCATTGCTTCACTTCACGTTCACAGTATCCCTTTGACCTTCTTATTGACGATGAAGTACAGAAATTGCATCATAATTAAATACAAAAGGCACAATGCCGATTTAAGTACAAGAAGACTGACTCTTCTTACTGTCTACGTTTTGAACCATTCCTGTGACACTAGTTATAGATTCTGATGCTTCACTTCAGGTATACTGTATCCCTCTGACCTTATTATTGACGATTAAACGCAGAAATTGCATCTTAATTAAATACAAAAGGCACAATGCCGACTTCAGAACAAGAAGACTGACTCTTCGTACTGTCTACGTTTTGAACCATTCCTGTGACACTAGTTATAGATTCCGTTGCTTCACAACAGGTTTACTGTATCCCTCTGACCTTCTTATTAACGATGAAACACAGAAATTGCATCGGAAATATATACAAAAGGCACAATGCCGACATAAGTAAAAGAAGACTGACTCTTCTTACTGTCTATGTTTTGAATTATTCCCGTGACACTGGTTATAGATTCCGATGCTTCACTTCAGGTTTACTGTATCCCTCTCACCGTCGTATTCACGATGAAACACAGAAATTGCTTCGGAATTAAATACAAAAGGCACAATGCCGACTCAAGTACAAGAAGACTGGCTATACTTCCTGTCTATGCTTTGAACCATTCCTGTGACACTAGTTATAGATTCCGATGATTCGCTTCAGGTTTACTGTATCCCTCTGACCTTCTTATTGACAATGAAACACAGAAATTGCATCGGAATTACATACAAAAGGCACAATGCCGACTTAAATACAGGAAAACTGACTCTCCTAACTGTCTATGATTTGAACCATTCCTGTGACACTAGTTAAAGATTCCGATGCTTCACTTCAGGTTTACTGTATCCATCTGACCTTCTAATTGACGATGAAACACAGAAATTGCATCGGAATTACATACAAAAAGCACAATGCCGACTTAAGTACAGGAAAACTGACTCTTCTTACTGTCTATGTTTTGAACCATTCCTGTGACACTAGTTATAGATTCCGATGCTTCACTTCAGGTTTACTGTATCCCTCTGACCTTCGTATTGACGATGAAACACAGATATTGCATCGGAATTAAATACAAAATGCACAATGGCGACTTAAGTACAAGAAGACTGCTTCTTCTTACTGTCTATGTTTTGAACCATTCCTGTGACACTAGTTAAAGATTCCGATGCTTCGCTTCAGGTTTACTGTATCCAGCTGACCTTCTTATTGACGACGATACACAGATAATGCATCGGAATTAAATACAAAAGGCACAATGGAGACTCATGTACAAGAAGACTGGCTCTTCTTACTGTCTATGCTTTGAACCTTTCCTCTGAGACCGGTTTTATATACCGATGCTTCACTTCAGGATTACTGTATCCCTTGGACCTTCTTATCGACGCCGAAACACAGAAATTGCATCGGAATTTAATAGAGAAGGCACAATGCCGACTTAAGTACAAGAAAATTGACTCTTCTTACTGTCTATGTTTTGAACCATTCCTGTGACACTAGTTAAAGATTCCGATGCTTCACTTCAGGTTTACTGAATCCCTCTGACCTTCTAATTTACGATGAAACACAGAGATTGCATCGGAATTACATACAAAAGGCACAATGCCGACTAAAGTACAGGAAAATTGACTCTTCTTACTGTCTATGTTTTAAAGCATTCCTGTGACACTAGTTACAGATTCCGATGCTTCACTTCAGGTTTACTGTATCCCTCTGACCTTATTGACGATGAAACACAGAAATTGCATCAGAACTAAATACAAAAGGCACAATAACGACATAAGAACAAGAAAACTGACTCTTTTTACTGTTTATGCTTTTGAACCATTCCTGTGACACTATTTATTGATTCCGATGCTTCACTTCAGGTTTACTGTATCTCTGTGACCTTCTTATTGACGATGAAACACAGAAATTGCACCGGAATTAAATACAAAAGGCACAATGCCGACTTAAGTACAAGAAGACTGACTCTTCTTACTGTCTACGTTTTGAACCATTCCTGTGACACTAGTTATAGATTCCGATGCTTCACTTCAGGTATACTGTATCCCTCTGACCTTATTATTGACGATTAAACGCAGAAATTGCATCTTATTTAAATACAAAAGGCACAATGCCGACTTCAGAACAAGAAGACTGACTCTTCGTACTGTCTACGTTTTGAACCATTCCTGTGACACTAGTTATAGATTCCGTTGCTTCACAACAGGTTTACTGAATCCCTCTGACCTTCTTATTAACGATGAAACACAGAAATTGCATCGGAAATATATACAAAAGGCACAATGCCGACATAAGTAAAAGAAGACTGACTCTTCTTGCTGTCTATGTTTTGAATTATTCCCGTGACACTAGTTATAGATTCTGATGCTTCACTTCAGGTTTACTGTATCCATCTCACCGTCGTATTCACGATGAAACACAGAAATTGCTTCGGAATTAAATACAAAAGGCACAATGCCGACTCAAGTACAAGAAGACTGGCTATACTTCCTGTCTATGCTTTGAACCATTCCTGTGACACTAGTTATAGATTCCGATGATTCGCTTCAGGTTTACTGTATCCCTCTGACCTTCTTATTGACAATGAAACACAGAAATTGCATCGGAATTACATACAAAAGGCACAATGCCGACTTAAATACAGGAAAACTGACTCTCCTAACTGTCTATGATTTGAACCATTCCTGTGACACTAGTTAAAGATTCCGATGCTTCACTTCAGGTTTACTGTATCCATCTGACCTTCTAATCGACGATGAAACACAGAAATTGCATCGGAATTACATACAAAAAGCACAATGCCGACTTAAGTACAGGAAAACTGACTCATCTTACTGTCTATGTTTTGAACCATTCCTGTGACACTAGTTATAGATTCCGATGCTTCACTTCAGGTTTACTGTATCCCTCTGACCTTCGTATTGACGATGAAACACAGATATTGCATCGGAATTAAATACAAAATGCACAATGGCGACTTAAGTACAAGAAGACTGCTTCTTCTTACTGTCTATGTTTTGAACCATTCCTGTGACACTAGTTAAAGATTCCGATGCTTCGCTTCAGGTTTACTGTATCCAGCTGACCTTCTTATTGACGACGATACACAGATAATGCATCGGAATTAAATACAAAAGGCACAATGGAGACTCATGTACAAGAAGACTGGCTCTTCTTACTGTCTATGCTTTGAACCTTTCCTCTGAGACCGGTTTTATATACCGATGCTTCACTTCAGGATTACTGTATCCCTTGGACCTTCTTATCGACGCCGAAACACAGAAATTGCATCGGAATTACATACAAAAGGCACAATGCCGACTAAAGTACAGGAAAATTGACTCTTCTTACTGTCTATGTTTTGAAGCATTCCTGTGACACTAGTTACAGATTCCGATGCTTCACTTCAGGTTTACTGTATCCCTCTGACCTTATTGACGATGAAACACAGAAATTGCATCAGAACTAAATACAAAAGGCACAATAACGACATAAGAACAAGAAAACTGACTCTTTTTACTGTTTATGCTTTTGAACCATTCCTGTGACACTATTTATTGATTCCGATGCTTCACTTCAGGTTTACTGTATCTCTGTGACCTTCTTATTGACGATGAAACACAGAAATTGCACCGGAATTAAATACAAAAGGCACAATGAGGACTTAAGAACAAGAAAAGTGACTCTTCTTGCTGTCTATGTTTTGAACCACTCCTGAGACACTAATTATAGATTCTGATGGTTCACTTCAGGTTTACTGTATCCCTCTGACCTTCTTATTGACGATGAAACACGTACATTGCATCGGAATTAAATACAAAAGGCACAATGCCGACTTAAGTACAAGAAGAGTGACTCCTCTTACTGTCTACGTTTTGAACCATTCCTTTGACGCTAGTTATAGATTCATTTGTATCATTTCAGGTTTACTGTATCCCTCTCACATTCGTATTGACGATGAAACACAGAAATTGCATCGGAATTAAATACAAAAGGCACAAAGCAGACTTAAGTACAAAAAGACTGACTCTTCTTATTGTCTATGTTTTGAACCATTCCTATGACACTAGTTATAGATTACGATGCTTCACTTCAGGTTCACTGTATCCCTCTGACCTTCTTATTGACGATGAAACACAGAAATTGCATCGTAATAAAATACAAAAGGCACAATGCCGACTTAAGTACAAGAAAACTCACTCTTCTTACTGTCTATGTTTGAACCATTCCTGTGACACTAGTTATAGATTCCGATGCTTCTCTTCAGGTTTACTGCATCCCTCTGAGCTTCTTGTTGACGATGAAACACAGAAATTGCATCGGAATTATATACAAAAGGCACATTGCAGACCTAAGTACAAGAAGACTGACTCTTCTTACTGTCTATGTTTTGAACCATTCCTGTGACACTATTATAGATTCTGATGCTTCACTTCAGGTTTACTGTATCCCTCTGACCGTCGTACTGACGATGAAACACAGAAATTGCATCGGAATTAAATACGAAGGCACAATGCCGACTCAACTACAAGAAGACTGGCTCTTCTTACTGTCTATGTTTTGAAGCTTTCCTGTGAGACCGGTTTTAGATTCCGATGCTTCGCTTCAGGTTAACTGTATCCCTTGGACCTTGTTATTGACGACGAAACACAGAAATTGCAACGGAATTAAATAGAAAAGGCACAATGCCGACTTAAGTACAAGAAAGCAGACTCTTCTTAATATCTATGTTTTGAACCATTCCTGTGACACTAGTTATAGATTCCGATGCTTCACTTCAGGTATACTGTATCCCTCTGACCTTATTATTGACGATGAAACACAGAAATTGCATCTTAATTAAATACAAATGGCACAATGCTGACTTCAGTACAAGAACACTGACTCTTCTTACTGTCAATTTTTTGAACCATTCCTGTGACACTAGTTATAGATTCCGTTGCTTCACTTCAGGTTTACTGTACCCCCCGGACCGTCTTATTGACGATGAATCACAGAAATTGCATCGGAATTATATACAAACAGCACAATGCCGCCATAAGTACAAGAAGACTGACTCTTATTTCTGTCTATGTTTTGAACCATTCCTGTGACACTAGTTATAGATTCCGATGCTTCACTTCAGGTGTACTGTATCCGTCTGACCTTATTATTGACGATGAAACACAGAAATTCCATCTTAATTAAATACAAAAGGCACAATGCCGACTTAAGTACAAGAAGACTGACTCTTCTTACTGTCTATGTTTTGAACCATTCCTGTGGGACTATTATAGATTCCGATGCTACACTTCAGGTTTACTGTATTCCTTGGACCTTCTTATTGACGATGAATCACAGAAATTGCATCGGAATTAAATACAAAAGGCACAATGCCGACTCAAGTACAAGAAGACTGGCTATACTACCTGTCTAAGTTTTGAACCATTCCTGTGACACTAGTTATAGATTCCGATGCTTCGCTTCAGGTTTACTGTATCCAGCTGAACTTCTTATTGACGACGATACACAGATATTGCATCGGAATTAAATACAAAAGGCACAATGCCGACTCATGTACAAGAAGACTGGCTCTTCTTACTGTCTATGTTTTGAACCTTTCCTCTGAGACCGGTTTTATATACCGATGCTTCACTTCAGGTTTACTGTATCCCTTGGACCTTCTTAACGACGCCGAAACACAGAAATTGCATCGGAATTTAATAGAGAAGGCACAATGCCGACTTAAGTACAAGAAAATTGACTCTTCCTACTGTCTATGTTTTGAACCATTCCTGTGACACTAGTTAAAGATTCCGATGCTTCACTTCAGGTTTACTGAATCCCTCTGACCTTCTAATTTACGATGAAACACAGAGATTGCATCGGAATTACATACAAAAGGCACAATGCCGACTAAAGTACAGAAAAATTGACTCTTCTTACTGTCTATGTTTTGAAGCATTCCTTTGACGCTAGTTATAGATTCATTTGTTTCATTTCAGGTTTACTGTATCCCTCTCACATTCGTATTGACGATGAAACACAGAAATTGCATCGGAATTAAATACAAAAGGCACAAAGCAGACTTAAGTACAAAAAGACTGACTCCTCTTATTGTCTATGTTTTGAACCATTCCTGTGACACTAGTTATAGATTACGATGCTTCACTTCAGGTTTACTGTATCCCTCTGACCTTCTTATTGACGATGAAACACAGAAATTGCATCGTAATAAAATACAAAAGGCACAATGCCGACATAAGTACAAGAAAACTGACTCTTCTTACTGTCTATGTTTGAACCATTCCTGTGACACTAGTTATAGATTCGGATGCTTCTCTTCAGGTTTACTGTATCCCTCTGAGCTTCTTATTGACGATGAAACACAGAAATTGCATCGGAATTATATACAAAAGGCACAATGCAGACCTAAGTACAAGAAGACTGACTCTTCTTACTGTCTATGTTTTGAACCATTCCGGTGACACTAGTTATAGATTCCGATGCTTTACTTCAGGTTTACTGTATCCTTCTGACCATCGTATTGACGATGAAACACAGAAATTGCATCGGAATTAGATACAAAAGGCACAATGCCGACTCAAGTACAAAAAGACTGACTCTTCTTACTCTCTATGTTTTGAACCATTCCTGTAACACTAGTTATAGATTCCGATGCTTCACTTAAGGTTTACAGTATCCCTCTGACCTTCTTATTGACGATGAAACACAGAAATTACATCGGAATTAAATACAAAAGGCACAATGCCGACTTAAGTACCAGAAAACTGACTCTTCTTACTGTCTATGTTTTGAACCATTCCTGTGATGCTAGTTATAGATGCCGATGCTTCACTTCAGGTTTACTGTATCCCTCTGAACTTCTTATAGACGATGAAACACAGAAATTGCATCGGAATTATATATAAAAGGCACAATGGCGACTTAAGTACAAGAAGGCTGACTCTTCTTACTGTCTATGTTTTGAACCATCCCTGTGACGCTAGTTATAGACTCCATTGCTTCACTTCACGTTCACTGTATCCCTTTGACCTTCTTATTGACGATGAAGTACAGAAATTGCATCATAATTAAATACAAAAGGCACAATGCCGACTTAAGTACAAGAAGACTGACTCTTCCTACTGTCTACGTTTTGAACCATTCCTGTGACACTAGTTATAGATTCCGATGCTTCACTTCAGGTATACTGTATCCCTCTGACCTTATTATTGACGATTAAACGCAGAAATTGCATCTTAATTAAATACAAAAGGCACAATGCCGACTTCAGAACAAGAAGACTGACTCTTCGTACTGTCTACGTTTTGAACCATTCCTGTGACACCAGTTATAGATTCCGTTGCTTCACTACAGGTTTACTGTATCCCTCTGACCTTCTTATTAACGATGAAACACAGAAATTGCATCGGAAATATATACAAAAGGCACAATGCCGACATAAGTAAAAGAAGACTGACTCTTCTTACTGTCTATGTTTTGAATTATTCCCGTGACACTAGTTATAGATTCCGATGCTTCACTTCAGGTTTACTGTATCCCTCTCACCGTCGTATTCACGGTGAAACACAGAAATTGCTTCGGAATTAAATACAAAAGGCACAATGCCGACTCAAGTACAAGAAGACTGGCTATACTTCCTGTCTATGCTTTGATCCATTCCTGTGACACTAGTTATTGATTCCGATGATTCGCTTCAGGTTTACTGTATCCCTCTGACCTTCTTATTGACAATGAAACACAGAAATTGCATCGGAATTACATACAAAAGGCACAATGCCGACTTAAATACAGGAAAACTGACTCTCCTAACTGTCTATGATTTGAACCATTCCTGTGACACTAGTTAAAGATTCCGATGCTTCACTTCAGGTTTACTGTATCCATCTGACCTTCTAATTGACGATGAAACACAGAAATTGCATCGGAATTACATACAAAAAGCACAATGCCGACTTAAGTATAGGAAAACTGACTCTTCTTACTGTCTATGTTTTGAACCATTCCTGTGACACTAGTTATAGATTCCGATGCTTCACTTCAGGTTTACTGTATCCCTCTGACCTTCGTATTGACGATGAAACACAGATATTGCATCGGAATTAAATACAAAATGCACAATGGCGACTTAAGTACAAGAAGACTGCTTCTTCTTACTGTCTATGTTTTGAACCATTCCTGTGACACTACTTATAGATTCCGATGCTTCACTTCAGGTTTATTGTATCCCTCAGACCTTCTTATTGACGATGAAACACAGAAATTGCACCGGAATTAAATACAAAAGGCACAATGCCGACTTAAGTACAAGAAAAGTGACTCATCTTGCTGTCTATGATTTGAACCACTCCTGTGGCACTAGTTATAGATTCCGACGCTTCACTTCGGTTTACTGTATCCCTCTGACCTTCTTATTGACGATGAAACACGTAAATTGCATCGGAATTAAATACAAAAGGCACAATGCCGACTTAAGTACAAGAAGACTGACTCCTCTTACTGTCTATGTTTTGAACCATTCCTGTGACACTAGTTATAGATTCAGTTGTTTCATTTCAGATTTACTGTATCCCTCTGACATTCGTATTGACGATGAAACACAGAAATTGCATCGGAATTAAATACAAAAGGCACAAAGCAGACTTAAGTACAAAAAGACTGACTCTTCCTAATGTCTATGTTTTGAACCATTCCTGTGACACTAGTTATAGATTACGATGCTTCACTTCAGGTTTACTGTATCCCTCTGACCTTCGTATTGACGATGAAACACAGAAATTGCATCGTAATAAAATACAAAAGGCACAATGCCGACTTAAGTACAATAAAACTGACTCTTCTTACTGTCTATGTTTGAACCATTCCTGTGACACTAGTTATAGATTCCGATGCTTCACTTCAGGTTTACTGTATCCCTCTGAGCTTCCTATTGACGATGAAACACAGAAATTGCATCGGAATTATATACAAAACGCACAATGCAGACTTAAGAACAAGAAGACTGACTCTTCTTACTGTCTATGATTTGAACCATTCCTGTGACACTAGTTATAGATTCCGATGCTTCACTTCAGGTATACTGTTTCCCTCTGACCTTTATTATTGACGATGAAACACAGAAAATGCATCTTAATTAAATACAAATGGCACAATGCCGACTTCAGAACAAGAACACTGACTCTTCTTTCAGTCTATTTTTTGAACCATTCCTGTGACACTATTATAGATTCCGATGCTACACTTCGGGTTTACTGTATTCCTTGGATTTTCTTATTGACGATGAGTCACAGAAATTGCATCGGAATTAAATACAAAAGGCACAATGCCGACTCAAGTACAAGAAGACTGGCTATACTACCTGTCTAAGTTTTGAACCATTCCTGTGACACTAGTTATAGATTCCGATGCTTCGCTTCAGGTTTACTGTATCCAGCTGACCTTCTTATTGACGATGATACACAGAAATTGCATCGGAATTAAATACAAAAGGCACAATGCCGACTCATGTACAAGAAGACTGGCTCTTCTTACTGTCTATGTTTTGAACCTTTCCTCTGAGACCGGTTTTAGATACCGATGCTTCACTTCTGGTTTACTGTATCCCTTGGACCTTCTTATCGACGCCGAAACACAGAAATTGCATCGGAATTTAACAGAGAAGGCACAATGCCGACTTAAGTACAAGAAAATTGACTCTTCTTGCTGTCTATGTTTTGATCCATTCCTGTGACACTAGTTAAAGATTCCGATGCTTCACGTCAGGTTTACTGTATCCCTCTGACCTTCTAATTGACGATGAAACACAGAAATTGCATCGGAATTAAATACAAAAGGTACAATGCCGACTTAAGTACAGGAAAACTGACTCTTCTTACTGTCTATGTTTTGAACCATTCCTGTGACACTAGTTATAGATTTTGATGCTTCACTTCAGGTTTACTGTATCCCTCTGACCTTCTTATTGACGATGAAATACAGAAATTGCATCGGAACTAAATACAAAAGGCACAATGCCGACATAAGGACAAGAAAACTGACTCTTTTTACTGTTTATGTTTTGAACCATTCCTGTGACACTAGTTATTGATTCCGATGCTTCACTTCAGGTTTACTGTATACCTTGGACCTTCTTATTGACGATGAAACACAGAAATT